>NC_086195.1:3315336-3477836 GCF_035770615.1 Melospiza melodia melodia
TTTCTGAATGTGAACCCAGACCCACACACTAAAGCAGCACAGAATGTGAAAAATAGAAGTATTTTATAGATACAGAATACAAAAATCTAAAACCTGAGGCATCATGGATCCTGCAGGAGAGCCCTGGAGGGGCTGGAGCGTGTCCAGGGCAGGGAACGGAGCTGGGCAGGGGCTGGAGCCCCAGGAGGGGCTGAGGGAGCTGGAAGGGGCTGAGGCTGGAGCAAAGGAGGCTCAGGGGCCCTCGTGGCTCTGCACAAGTCCCTGCCAGGAGGGCACAGCCGGGGGGGTCGGGCTCTGCTCCAGGGAACAGGGACAGGAGCAGAGGGAGCGGCCTCAGGCTGGGCCAGGGCAGGCTCAGCTGGGACAGCAGCAGCAATTTGCCCATGGAAAGGGAGCTCAGGCCTTGGCAGGGGCTGCCCAGGGAGGTTGGTGGGGGTTTTTTGGTTGGTTTTGGTTTTGGTTTTCTTGTCACATTTTTTCTGGCAGCTCTTTCACCCTCTGATGTGACTGAATTTGAATGTTGTTGATCCGTGCAGCAAATGAGCAATTAGTGCTTAATGGTTGTCAGACACCACTCTCTTCATTTATCAATCTATTTAAAATTGGAGGAAGTGGTTGGAGACAAACAAGCGGAATTACCATGCAAAGAAAATAGAGTTAATTGAGCTAAAATATTTACAGTGTATCAAGGTAAGGGTTTACAAAATACAAAGATGTAAACAATGATTTTCCTTCAGTTTTCCCAGGACTGAACTGAATATTGAATGAGGCTTTCTTGGTTGAGTCTAAAGGTGCCAGTGACTCCACAAATAAGACATTTTTAATATCAAAATTACTCTCAAAATACAGATTTGTTTTGATTCTCATTCTGTTTCCAGCCTTGTAGTTACTCTTAAATATTTTTTTCATTATTCTCAAGACTGAGAGTGAGGAAAAGGAGTGTTATTTCTCCTGAGGATTCATGGTCCAGACACAGTCAGTAGGAATCTCAGGCAGGATAGCACAGAACCCTTTCCAAAAGCACTGAATCAAACTGCTGTGATGAGCTGGGCAGCAGCATGACGGCATGTCTTAGGTTGGAAATGGGGGTGTGTGTTCTATTTCCACCTGTCAGAGCTGGGGCAGTTCTCTGCTGTTCCTGGGGCAGTGTTTCCTTTCTCTCTCCCACAGCCAACCCTCCCTCCAGGAGATCTCTGCTGTCCATGGCCACTGAGTGTCCCTGCAGGGCTGAGCCAATCCCAGCATCCCATGGGGAGATGCTCCGCCCAGGGGAGGAGCCAAGCATTCCTGCCTGGATCCAATCTGAGGTGCTGGCACAGCACAGCAGCCTTTGCCCCCTGCACTGCCAGAGGAGCAGCTTTCTGCTGCCCTGCATGGCCAGAGGGAGCCCAGGCCCATCTGCAGCAGCCCTGGAGCTGCAGAGGAAAACTCCCCCCTTGTGCAGGATCCCTGCTGCAGCAGAGCCACAGCTGGCACTGCAGGAGGGCTGAGCCCCCCTGGGATGGGGCTGGGACACCGCCCTGGCACACAGGGGGCAGGACAGGGTCTCACTCTGGCAGTGTTGGTTTGTATTACTGCATTTTATTTTTATTTTTATTTTTTTTCCCTAATAAAGAACTGTCATTCCTACTCCCATATCTTTGCCTGAGAGCCCCTTAATTTCGAAGTTATAACAATTTGCAGGGAAGGGGTTTACATTTTGCAATTTCCATTTCAAGGAAGGGCTCCTGCCTTCCTTAGCAGACACCTGGCTTTTCAAACCAAGACAGAGCACCACACTGAGTTTTGGTGGGAATTGGTTGGAAACAGAGCAAAGAAGTTGATCAGACATCAGGCTGGAAGAAGGAATCCAAATAGATTCATGACAAGGCTGCTGGTGGTTCAAAAAAAAAAAAACAGACACACTCCTTGTGGGATGGAATGCCTTTGCTCCTGTTTGGATTTCCACATGGAACACCCTCTTTTGATGCCAGCCTGGTGGTGCCTCTTTTCTTTATGGCAAGTGATGGAAGCAGTGGTGGAACAAGCATGCTGTCAGCTTTTACAGGGTTGGAAGTGCTTTTTTGCCCTGTTCAGCAGCAGCTAAATGCAATTTGAACTTCATGATGAGTTTAGTAAGAAGTGAAGGATGACCAGGAAGCTGAAATAAAACCAAATAAAAATTTGTCACTGTCTAGTGGAAAACACATGAACACTCTGCCTGCTGGTGGATGGACTGCCTTTATTCCCACATGGACATGATGAACTGCTCATTTGGGATGAGAAAAGACATTTTTCTCTTCACTGGCAAAAATAACAAAGGCATCTCAAAACAACCCATTTTCTGTGCTAACGCTCTCTGCTTCCTCTCCTTTCTTTCTCCCTTCAAGGAAATGCTGTCAGGTTTGTTTTTTTTTTTAAACTGGAGAGAATCACGGTGACTGTGATCACAAGGATCTGCTTTCCCAGTTCAGAAATAGGAGAAGTGTAGCAGCTTTCCCCCTCCTTTCTGATAGCACTGGTGCAAAGTGAAAAATTGTCTGCTTTCCCCATTTCCAGGCTTTCCACAGCATTTCTGTTCCGGGTGTCACTTTGATTTTTACCTCATTTGCCCCACAGTTGAGACAGTCGTGGCTCAGATCCAGCAGTGGTTTCATTCCTGTTTCCTGCGCTGAACAAATGGACAGAAACAGAGCCAGTTCCAGTTGGATGAGCTCTGGACAGTGACCCAATCACTGCCCTGTGCAGAGTTAGCAAAATCCACACCAGCAGGGCTTTGACAACCACCCAGCGCCTCAAATTGTATCAGCTTCCCAACCTGGTGTCACAATTCCTCTCTATTTCTGACACAGAACTGATGAGTTTAACATCATAACTTATTTCTGAGTTTATTTTTGGCTGCCTGTGCGTTTGAGAGGGGATTTCTGTCATCATTTTTGTTGGCTTTGTAAAATTTTGCTGTTTTTTTCCTTTGGCTAAGGATCTTTGATGATGGAGGCTGGTAATAAATTTTTGGTGCCTTGACTTCACTTGACCTAAAATTACATTTTCAGATAAATCTTGATATTTTGCACTATGGTGCATGAGAGATGGCTACATCTTCTGTTTTACAATTCTCTTTCATTTCCTCCATCTCTTTTAAATAATGTTCCCTATTTCTTTCTGGTTTATTTCTTAGTTTACACCATTTGTTTAAAAATGCACAAGAAGACAAATGTTTGTTAAGAATTTCAGCTTTTGTCAGAATTTTTTACTGTGTTTTGGCAGCTTTTACCTCAGAACCAATCCATCCTGTTCCTCCTCACCTTCAGGTCTGAAAATCTGCATTTCTATCCCCGTTAGGTTCTGCTGTGCTGCGTGCAGGAATATTGGCAGGAGCAGAGAGATGGATTTGAGGTTGTCAGTGAATTTCAGAACCTTTCCAAGAAAGCCTTGGGGAAAGGGAGCTTCTCCTTAAATTTGCTAATGCTGGTGAGTGGTATAAAGTAGTTTTATTAATAACTGCAGGCTTTTTAATAAGGTGACAGCTGGTAGAATAATTTAATGGACAAGCTTGAAAGATTATTTCTTTTTCTTCTTCTTCTCTCAGAAACAAACTGTTCAAACTGCAAATAAACACTAGTGGGTACAGAATCACACATTGCTGAGATGGTAATGTAGGTTTGGTCATTTGCATATTCAATTAGGAATGGCTAAGTAGGCATTTTAACCATTGCAATTACTCTCAATTATCCTCAGTGCTGCAGCCCTGGAATACCTTGGACAGCTCAGGATGCCACTTTCCACCCAAGGAGCAGTGGGAACACAAACTGCCTCAGCTGGGACCTGCAAAAGTTCCTAATTTCCAACATTTCACCCCAGGCTGGACTTCAGTGGTATATTTACCCCTGAAGGAAATGGAAAATCAGTTATTTTAATGATGGAGGAATCTGAGTGGAGTCTGTGTAGAGGTTCAAGCTCGCTTTCATGGACTGACTGAAAAAAGCAAATCTCCATTATGATAAATAAAATAAAATAAAATAAAATAAAATAAAATAAAATAAAATAAAATAAAATAAAATAAAATAAAATAAAATAAAACAAAATGTGGTCTTCAAAGGGAATGGCCTGCTGTGCTTCCTAATGAGAAAGTGCAGGAGATCCTACAAAGAGTTTAAAATCACATGCAATCAATGAACACGAGTCTGAATCCTCTTCCTCTCTGGGACACCAATTTAGGAAAGGATTTTAGCATGTGTTTATCTCCATTCCTGTGAGTAAAGCACTTGCAGCACTGGAGTTTACAGAATTGATGTCTTTTTTATAAATCTAAGCATGAGTCTTGCTAAAAAAAAGTTGGATACCCTTCCTGAGGCTCTGGCATTTCCAGAGCTGAGGTTCCATGCACCAGACAGGGCCTGGTGATGAGCAAAACTGGCTCAGAGTGTAATGCTTTGACATTAACAGGCAAATAATTTTGTTTTCTTGAAACTGGTGTGAAAAACAGGAACACTTACGGAGGAGAGAAAAGAAATTGTGTAATTCACCAGTGGTCAGAGGAAAGAAATCCAGGGCAGCTGGTGAGTGTGGACTTGGCCTTCAACAGCAAGTGCAAAAAAAATCAGGTGAAATGCCCCTCCCTGATCACCAAATATCCCATGTAGCCACTATACACAACAATCAATAAACAAAACCATCAAAAATTCTTTTTCCATTCAAGAGAGAGGGGGAAATGTAAGAAATAGATCTATAAAAAAATTCTCAAAACCTAACAAAAACTCGTATAGTATACATCTGTATACAAACCTTAAAATAAAAAATATTAACTTAAAAATACCATAAAATATTAAAAACATTGTTAAAAAATAAATTAAACTAAAAGCAAGCTTAAAATAATAACCTTACAAATAAGACTAAATGCTTCAGAGAAATAAAACTATAAAAAATACATTATAGTAAGACCCAGAAAAGTAATTTAAAATTATTAGCTTTAAAACATTTACAATATAATATAACAAAACCAAAAACTAATAAGCAAAAAACCACTTATAATATGGTATAACTCATAACAATGCAAATGATAACATCTGTATTATCTCTGTACCCTTCTCATAAAACTAAAAATAGAATAAAAGTTTTTAAAACACCTCTCAATTACCCCATCTCTAAATCAAAAGAAAGTATAATCCAGCCTTCCACGTGTTCATGGATGGCCTGACAGCAGGAACAGAGGGACAAACAGACATTGTCCTGCTTGGAGAAAAAACCCTCTCCTGCTGTGGTATTCACATTCTCTGAACGGAGAGACACATAATTCTCTCTCCCAGGACTTTTCCTGGGAAAGGCAGTGAGAAGCTCAGAGAAGAAGAGAAAACAATTCTTATCTCCATTCACTGCTCCTGTTGTTTTTGCACGTGTGGAATGTGTTCTGGGGGTTGTTTACCCAAAGTGATTTGTTAATTGGACACTGGTGAGGGTTGTTTTGATTTCTTGGCCAGTTGGGTCAAAGCTGTGTCCTGGCTGTCTCAGACACTCACAGATTTTTCTTCAGTATTCTTTGGTATAATATTCTTTAGTGTAGTATCTCCTTAGTATGTAATTTAGTATAGTATTAGTGTAATATGGTATAGCTGAGTAAAGCAAGCACACACACAGAATAATGAGGTTGGAAGAGACCTCTAAGGTCATCAAGTCCAACCTATGCTCTATTACAGCGTCCTGAGTGGGTCGCTGCTGGTGAGAGAGAGACGGTGAATCTTGTTTCTAGATCAGAAGGCTGGATTTATTGATCTATGATATATAATACATTATTACTATACTAAATAGGAATAAAGAGAGAGGTTTGCAGAGCTGCTAGGCTAGCTAAGAATAGCAAGAAAGAATCTATAACAAAGTTGTGTCCAAGGACTCTGTCCCTGGCTTGCACTTTGTGATTGGCCCTTAATTATAAACTTAGGAACATGAGCCAATCAAGATGCCCCTGTTGCATTCCACAGCAGCTGATAATAATTGTTTACCTTCTCTTCTGAGGCCTCTGCCTTCCAGAAGACACAGAAATCTGAAAGAAAGGATTTCTGTGAAAAAATGTCTGCGACAATGCTCAAACACCTCAACCAGACTATAGCGCCAAGTGCCATGTCCAGTCTTTTTTTTAAACACTTCCAGAGATGGTGATTCCACCACCTCCCTGGGAAGAGCATCCCAACACTTTATTATTCTTCCGGTGAAAAATGTTTCCCAATTGTTCAGCCTCCTGAATCATGGAGTCAGAGGACATTATTCCCTGGCTGGGGGTGCCCTGCATTGATATCCCTGCCACTGGGAGTCCTGGAGCCAGGCTGAGGGGAGCGGGCAGCCTCAAAGTTCTCCTGAAAATGACCGTGCCCAACAACCAAACCATAAAAAAACCATCTGCTGCCTCCCTGCACGGGGCCAGAGGAGAACTTGGCTTTTTGAAGTGCAGGATTTCCCCTGTGAGGCTATGGAAACACATTCACAATAAAGTGCAGTCTCTGCACCATCAATCCAGGATTCCTGAACTGCCCTCTGAAGGATTTTGGAAGCACCTGACTCCCTGTGTTTCCAGGATCACGTAATTTTCTAATTTAGATAGTCTGAATCACACATGGGGCAAGAAGCCTAAATTTTAGGTGCTGCAATGCTACATTTAAGGTGTCTAAAAGGAGAACTCTGAATATAGGTCTCAGTATCTAATGTGTGGGTTAGGTACAAATCACTACCAGGTTTTAAATTACAGGGTGAAGATAATTCCAGGCTCCCATCATTTCAGACTAATTAGTGCACATTAAATTTCATCCTTGTCAACTGGGAAGAGCAAAGCAAAATCAGCCACTTTGGGGTTTGTTTGAATCTTTTTCTGCAAAGGATCACACAAGGCTTGGCAGTAGGAACAGGGCCAGAGATCTTCCACCCCAAATATATGAGAAGAGGATGTAAAATATATGAGGAGTGGATATGAAATATATGAGGAGAGGATGTAAAATATATGAGGAGAGGATATAAAATACATGAGGAGAGGAATGCAACTCTTAACCTGAACCCGGTTCTTAACCTGAACTTCCTGATGTCCAAACATCCTCTCTGACTTCTTAATTTGAATGACAATCATTTACATCTTGTTCTGTGCAAGGAGAGATCCTCAACTGATGTTCAGTGTCACTGCACAGTAGGGGAAAGTTGTAAATTTATAATTGACATGTCCTAGGAGCCCATGAGGTTTGGTGACTTGGTGTCTCCCTTGACTTCAGGAGAGCTGGAGAAAGATTTTGGCTTTTATGAAGTTGGCAGCACATTTTAATCATCCAGTTTAACTGTACTCCCCTGTATATTTAATATATTCATATAGACATGTATATATATATAATATATGTAAATATATATATATTTAAAGACTGTAGTTCCCCAGTGCATGTCCTTATCCCTTCCAGCAGCTACAGAGCTGCAAAGTCTGAAATAGAAGTGGGTTATTTTCTCCTTGCCTAGGGAACACTAGAGCTGGTTGTGACAAATATGCTATCCCCCCAAAAATATAAGTATGCCCAAAAGAAGCAGGGAACAGCCTCTAAACTAGGACATTAGAATTCTTTTGTGTGTGAGAGGATTTTTTTTTCCTGTTTTTTTTTTTGTTTCTTTTTTGATTCTCACATGAATGAAGGGGCCCCACAAGTGTTCATAACACCAGTGAGACAGAGCACCAGAAAGTCCCGGAGAGATTTTGTCCAAACCTCAGTAACTGTGTGTGCATTTAACAACCTGAGGCACAAATGGACCAAGAGGGATCCTTGGAGGGTAGGAAGGCACTGCAGGGGGGTCTGGGAAGGCTGGATGGATGGGCCAGAACAACCCCAGGGAGCTCCAGGCTGGGCAGAGGGGCTGGAGAGCTGGAAAGGCCCTGGGGGTGCTGTGACAGGGGCTGGACACGAGCCCAGGGGTGCCCAGGGGGGCAGGAGGCCCCTGGCAGCTGGGCTGGATGGGGAATTGTGTGTGCAGCAGGAGCAGGGCAGGGATTGTCCCTCTGTGCTGGCTCTGAGAGGCCCCTCCAGGGCTGGGCCCAGTTCTGCTCCTGCAGGAGAGACCTGGAGGGGCTGGAGCGTGTCCAGGGCAGGGAACGGAGCTGGGCAGGGGCTGGAGCCCCAGGAGGGGCTGAGGGAGCTGGAAGGGGCTGAGGCTGGAGCAAAGGAGGCTCAGGGGCCCTCGTGGCTCTGCACAAGTCCCTGCCAGGAGGGCACAGCCGGGGGGGGTCGGGCTCTGCTGCCAGGGAACAGGGACAGGAGCAGAGGGAGCGGCCTCAGGCTGGGCCAGGGCAGGCTCAGCTGGGACAGCAGCAGCAATTTGCCCATGGAAAGGGAGCTCAGGCCTTGGCAGGGGCTGCCCAGGGAGCTTTGCAGTGCCCATCCCTGCAGGTGTGCCCTGGAGGTGGCACTGAGTGCTCTGCGCTGGGGACGAGGTGCCCATGGGGCACAGCTGGCACTCCATGGGCTGGCAGGGCTGTGCCAGCCCCAGGGATTCTGGGATTCTGTTTCTCAGCTGGGATCCCTCAGAAGTTGTGCCAAGCACAGAAGGAGATGCTGCATTCAGAGAAGTGGTTACAGGTGAGCTGGAAGATGTCTCAGGCAGGGAACACACCTGGGGCGCTTTTAGGAACCCACACTGAACACAACTTTATCAAGGTCCATTTCTGGATTTGTCCCTTTATCTCTGTCCACAGAACAAGCTCAGTACAGCTCCTGTCACCCTGTGTGCACAGATTTACACACACGTGTGGAGGATTCAGAGTCTCTTGATTTATTTTAGCGATCATTGCTGTGATGGGGAGAACTGGGCAGTGAGCAAAGCAGCACAGACATTTGTACTTAAACATGAGTTAATTGCAGACAAATCTGATTTTATGCACCTTGGCTTCTCTAACTGAAAAAGAACAGAAAAGAATTAGGACACAAGGGAATTCTGGGCTGGGGATTAACCAGTACTAGCTCAGAAATGCACAAGGAGAAACAAGGGAGACTGCATAGAGGGGAATCTGTGTGAGGAACATTAATTATTTGTCTCTGTTAGAGATTCTTAGCATTCCTCCTCAAATTCTGATTTCTGGAGACTAAAGTGAAGAAGATGACAGGCTAAGATTGAAAAGCACAAAATTTGCTTCTGCATCCTCTGCCTCCAATGCAGCTTCCTCAGCAGCCAGAGACAGAGTCCTGCACTAAAAAAATAAAGATTCCTTTGCTCCTGATATTTTATTTCATGCTGTCTTTGCAGGTGGCCTTGGTCTTGTCACCATCCAATGTTTCTTCTGTAATGAATCACAATATCTGTGTCCTTGCACTGGAAATAATAATTTGATGGAAGAAGAATTTATACCTGAAAGTGCTTTGGTTTGGGTTTTTTTTTTTCTTGATTATATCTGCTCTCTAGTTCATAAAAATAATGGTGGTGATGATAATAATAACTCTTCCTCCAAAATGCCCCTTGCTTTGAGCAGGACAGTGGTTTTTAAGGTATTTTGTTGGTAGACTCTGCTTTTCTTGAAAGATGTAGGATGCAGCATTGATGTGAAAATGTCATTGCATGTTATAAAGAGAAAACTGAATTATGGCAGTGACAATTAGGAGAGCCGAAAAATGTGTCTATTAAACCCTGTTTTACACTTCACATTTGGGGGAACAGCTCTCAAGGGTTCTGTCTGAGCAAAGTAATTAAATTTGTGTCTGACTTTAAAGTTACGCCTAAAGTTCTAAACTGAAAAGAAAGTATGTGCTCAACAGATTTGGTCGTCTGCACTTCACAAGCAATTTTATTTGAACTATTTTGAAGCTGAATTTTCATCCTTTCTTTTCTCCTTAGTGCATCTCTTTGTTTTTATCAGCCTAGTCTGTTAAAGTCCCTGCCACAGTGTCCAGATGCTTTCCTTGGTTTCTTCTGCCTGCATTTTGCAGTGCTTCGGAAACAAATTGTTAAACAAACACATTTTGAAGGTGTGTGTTGCTGTCTGCACGTGGTTGTGAATGAAAGGTGGAAGAAATGTGCCTCCATCTTTCTGGAGGAAATGCCACCGAGTTGGAAAAGCAGGATTGTTCCAGAAAGCTGAAGTTACAAGGTCACTTTGAGGTGCTGAACACTGTCACAGACATATTTTCTGAAAAATCCTTTTGCTGGGATCTTTTCTCCTGAGAAGCTGGGAAGCGTCAGCTTCTCCATGTTTTGTTACTTTGGAATGTGATTTGGAGAATTGTTCACCCAGCATGTGAATTGTTTTTACTTGATGACCAATGACAGCCAGATGTGTCGAGGCTGTGAGCAGTCACAAGATTTTATTATTCATTCCTTTCCTTTCTAGCTTTTTGCTTTCTCCTTTCTCTTTCTTTAGTATAGTTTTAGTATATAATTTTCTTTTAATATAATATATATCATAGAATTATAAATCAACCTTCTGAAAGATGGAGTCAAGATTCTCATCTCTTCCCTCATCCTGGGAACCCTCAAACTCCATCACAGAATGCAGGTGATTGATCACCCTTGAAAAAGGAACCAAGATTTTCTGGGGATGCACAGAATAGTTCCTCATGGACCTTGAGCAACCTGATTTAATTTAAGATGTCCCTGCCCATGGCAGGGGATTGGAACTGGCTGATCTTTGAGGTCCCCTCCAACCCAAACCATTCTGGAGTTCTATGAACCAATGGGGTATTTTTATTTTTGAGTAGA
Organism: Melospiza melodia melodia; assembly: GCF_035770615.1. NCBI lineage: Eukaryota > Metazoa > Chordata > Aves > Passeriformes > Passerellidae > Melospiza > Melospiza melodia. The sequence goes on from NC_086195.1 coordinate 3,326,017, forward strand.
AAAGTCCCTCTCATTAGTAGCACATCATTGCAGAGAACATGAAATCATCAGGCAATACTGTCTTTTAGCATTTTATAATACACTGGAACTTCAGCTCTAAAGGAAGTTTTAATGTGTGAATTGTACATGGTTCAAAATTAGGCTGCCAACAGAACCAATTATATCACTTCATTTTTCAATCAGGGCAGCATTTTTGCAGCACTTAATTAAAACATATTTATAACTTAATGGCTGTGACTATTTCATTCTCAGGGTTTGCTTGCCTAGGAGCCAGTGAGGAGATAATTCTGTCTGGGTATTTGGAGCAATCCTTCCTTCTTATTATGGTATGAGTGTACATTCTCATACATGAGGTATGAGAATTTGCAGCAACAAGTATTTACTTCAATAAGATGTGAACAGAGATGTGAGTATTTCTTCTTCAGCCTATCACTGTCCAGATGATCCTTGCAATTATTGCTTTGGGCCTTGTTTTGGCTTTATGGTGGGATTTCATCCCCCAAAGAGTGAGGGGACTTGCCCTAATAGCCACAAGGGTGTGGATCCTGTGGCCCCAAACCTCGTTTGCACTGAAGGTGAAAAGAGGCTGCAATGAGTCTGTCACTCCACAGAGTGCATTGCTGACACTGGAGAGGCTATATAAGGTCCTGAACAGCTGCTGAGGACAATTTTTCCCACTGTAACTTTCCCTAGGATCCTACAAAATAATTGACTTCTCATATGGACAGATTGCAGGCTGGACTCTGAAGTGTGCTCACACTGCAATGTGAAGATTGTTATCAAAGAAGATTATTTCTGTGTTTCTTGGCCAAAAGCCTTTCAATAACCAGGTGATTTGATGGATAATGTTTGGATGAACATGTCACAAAGGACAGTTTTTGTAGTTGAAAAGAATGAGAGGTTTTGGTCTTCAGAGAATCACAGATTGGGTCAGATTGGAAGGGACTACAGAGGGTCCCTGGTGCCACCTCCCTGCTCCAGCAGGGCCATCCCAGAGCACGGGGCACAGGGCTGGGTCCAGGTGGCTCTGGAATGTCCCCAAGAGGAGCCCCCAGAGCCCCTCTGGGCTCTGCTCAGGGCTGGGCACTGCCCAGGGCAGAAGTTGTGCCTCCTGTGAGGGGAATTGCTGGGCTCAGGCCCTGCCCGTGGCTCTGGGGCCATTGCTGGGCCTGGAGCAGAGCCTGGGCCTGCTCTGAGCTCTGCACACAGGGACAGACACAGGGACAGCCAGGGACAGACACAGGGACAGACACAGGGACAGACACAGGGACAGACACAGGGACAGCCAGGGCTGAGGCCCCTCTCTCTACCTGGGGCCCCTCTCCAGGCTAAGCAGCCCCAGCTCCCTCAGCCTTGCTTATTTGCAGTATTAATAAATCCATTACGTTCTAAATCAAGTGTGTAACAATCAAGCTTCAAAGTTACAATTAAATGATCTTTTCATCTGTTTTTTCTGTTGCATGATCCATGAAAGCTTCTATTTGATAAACAGTGGAGCTGTTAACAACGGGAGGAATACAAATAGAAGCGAGAAGAATGACAGGCCAAGATCTGCCTGCATGCTAACCAGCACAGGCTGAGCTAACAGGGGGACTTGGGAGAGGGGGAGAGAGAAAGAACATTTTTTTCATGCTGGTATCTAAAGTTTAAAGCTTGCAGAAAAAAGTTTAAAGCTTTGCCATGTAAAGGCAGCCGCTCACTGGCTGTGCCAAAAGTCTGAGGAGGATTGCGTGTGAGCAGGGGACCTCCTGTCACAGCTGATTCCTGTCTGCTCCTCCTGGCCCAGACTCCATCCTGCACATTATAAATCAGCATCTGGGAAGGGTTACACTGATGGAGGGCCTGTGCCTGCACAAAAAATTGGACAGATCGGGGCAGAAGCACACAGAAAGCCAAAATTCCCAGAATTCACAGAATGACCAGGTTGAAAGAGACCTCCAAGACCATCGAGTCCAGCCCAGCCCCAACCCCTCAATTGAACCCTGGCCCCCAGTGCCACATCCAGGCTTTGTTAAACACACCCAGGCATGGGGACTCCACCACCTCCCCGGGCAGCCATTCCAGAACTTTCTCACCCTTGCTGGAAAAACCTTTTCCCTGCTCTCCACCCTGTGTTTCCCCTGGTGCAGCTCGAGGCTGTGTGCTCTGGGTGTGTCAGTGCTGCTGCAGACAGAGCCCAGCCCCAGGTGAGCACAGGCACCTTTCAGGAGCTGTGCACAGTGATGGGGGCAGCCCTGAGTCTCCTTTTCTGCAGGCTGAGCACCCCCAGCTCCCTCAGGGCTTCCTCACAGGGTTTGTGTTCCCAGCCCCTCTCCAGCCTCGTTGTCCCCTCTGGATGTGCTCAGTGTCCCAAGGTCCTTCCCAAACTGAGGGGCCAGAGCTGGGCACAGCACTCCAGGTGTGCCCTCAGCAGTGCAGGGGCAGAATGAGCTCCCTGCTCCTGCTGGCCACAGGATCTGCTCTGGTGAGAGGTATAAATGTGCAATTCTCTAAAATGGAGTGAAAAATGGAATGGCTGCAGGTTTACACCACAGAAATTTGGGATAACATGTCCCAGAGGTGTTTGGATTACTGGCTCATGCTTTTTCATGGGTGGGGAAGGGAACACAGCAGGGAGGCCGGGGTGACAAAGGAACACAAGCAGCATGCTTGGGCTGTTTGCAGGCTGGATCTAGATTTTAGTGTGTTTTTCTGGAAACATTTCCACCGGGGATAAACCCTCAAAGTAACTATGCTCTCCTAGATGGCCAGAAGACAATAATGACCAAACTTCTAATTTAATGGAAAAGCTTTCTGATGGGGAAAAGGTGAAAACTGAATTTCAGTGTTTCAGTACCTTGGAACAATCTAGGCTTTCATTTTAGGTCATGTCTGATAGTTTAGAAAATCCCTTCTGCATTCTTGGGGTGGGATTATTTTATTCAAGATTTTAGATCCCAATGGATTTTTAAAGCTCTGAAAAAGAAGTAAATGTACCCAGTGGGATCTGTAGCAGGAATATTACCCTGTATCCTCAGAAAATAATGAGGATTGTCTCCAGAGGAGGAGGAGATGTCCCAGATGTCCCAACATCTCTCTGGGCAGTTGCACCACCAAGGAACCAAAGCAATTATGGCTCTTTTGGCTGATTGACAGTGCTCTAGCATTAGGCTGTGCCCCAGTCATTAGGAGCTCTTTAAAAGTCAGACTTGCTGGGTGTTCCTTACCTGGGTGCCTCTGCTAAATTTGACACAGCTGTTCCTTCAGCTTTTTTGTTTTGTTTTTTGGGTTTTTTTGGTTTGTGGGTTTTGGTTGTTTTGTTTGGTTGCTTTTGTTTGGTTGGTGTTTTGGTTTAGTTTTGGTTTGGTTTCTTTGTTGTTTGTTTTGGGTTTTGGTTGTTTGGTTAGGGTTTTGTGGTTTTTTCGTGGTTTCATTTTTTTGAGTCTTATAACAATAATAATGTTCTAATGAGAAATCTAAAAGTTGTTGCATTGGCAGCAGCTGCCCAAGAGCCAGGAGCTGGTTGGTTGTCAGGGCAACACCAAGAACAGCCAGAGCAGTACCCGAGGAAAAGCTTCTGCTGACTCTCCCTTTGCTTCTTTTTGTTGGGGAGTGAATGCTTAAGTTCATTTTCAGGGGTTATTTAAAATATCTCACCCATCTAAATGTCTAAAAATCTGGAAATAGACATTAAAATGACTGGTTTTGTAGTACTTCCCTCCCTTTCACTGGATAAATGGAATCAGGAATCATGAAATTAATGAAATGAATTCCACAGAATTACGGAATCAGGGAATGGTTTGCGTTGGAAGGGACCTTAAAGCTCACCCAGTGCCACCCCTGCCATGGCAGGGACACCTCCCACTGTCCCAGGCTGCTCCAGCCCCAGTGTCCAACCTGGCCTTGGGCACTGCCAGGGACTGGGATCCACAGCTTCTCTGAGCAATATGAATGTAAACTGAATTCTTTATTGTTTTCACTCTCTATCTCATTTCAAACATCAGGGAGCCTTTTGCAAGGCTTCCTCTGGAGACCATTTCTTTCAAACACTCTTAAAGCTGGGCAAACTGAGTGTCATCCTTGGTGCCAGACACCACAACATCTCAGAGCTGCTGCTGGGAGCCAGAGGGGAAATCAGGGCTCTTGGTCCTGCCTGCTGTGAACAGAGGTGAAGGAGCATGGAGAGGAGGAGGAGGAGGAAGATCTCCAGGGCAGAGGAATGCTGGCTGCCATCTCTGGAAGTGTGCAAGAAGTGTCTGGATGTGGCCTTAGGGACATGGTTTGGGGTTATGATGGTGGTGCTGGGGTGATCCTGAAGGGCTCTTCCATCCCTGATGATTCTGAGATTCTTGATGACTCTGTAAATGAAAGTTTACAACAGAAATGCTATTTATGGTGAGGATGGAAACATGAGGCTGTGGTGTGGTGATGGGGATGGGAATGGGATGCTGTGCTCTCAAACATGACTTGTAATAAAGGTTGGTGTCCCACTCCAGATAATATTGACCTGTTGACTTACTGTGCTCACTTTCTGCAGTCTGTGCCTTCCAGGTTTACAATATTTTATATTTTGATATGCCTATACAAGCAAGAAATCATGGTTAATACTGCACTGCATCCATTCCTTTGATTTCGGAGGGGCAGCAAGGTTCCCAGAAACAGCAGCTTGTCAGCTTCCCAGTTACCCATCAAAAATACAGGAGATAGTGGGTTTTAACTCCCAGGGCAGCTCTAACTGGGGTGATGATGCCTGACTGCTCCCAGGGCAGAACTTCTGTGTTATGAGTTCAGTGTTCCCCAGTTCCCCCTCCTGGAGGATGGGACATTCCCCTGTGGTGAGACTCCTCCAATTTCCTTCTCCACTTGATTTCTGTTTCAACCTCAGTTCTCCTTCTCCATTTGACCTCTGTTTTAGGGGGATTTATCACAGGGATCCTAATCCACACCTTAGCACTTCTGAGTGGGCATCCAGCGAGACAGGAGACTGTGGTGATGTTCGCAGTGGTCCCAGGATGAGGGAAGAGACAAGAATGTTGACTCCATGTTTCAGAAGGCTTGGTTTATTATTTTATGATATATATTACATTAAAACTATACTAAAAGAATAGAAGATAGGATTTCATCAGAAGGCTAGCTAAGAATAGAAAAAGAATGATAAAAAAAGGCTTGTGACTGACCAAGACAGTCCAGGCAGCTGGACTGTGATTTGCCATTAAGTAGAAGCAGCCACATGAGATCAATCACAGATCCACCTGTTTCATTCCACAGCAGCAGATAATTATTATTTACAGTTTGTTTCTGAGGCCTCTTGGCTTCTCAGGAGAGAAAATCCTAAGGAAAGGATTGTTCATAAAACATGTCAGTGACACAAGACCAGTATTTCCTCTCCTGCAGAGGAAAGAAGAGATCTGAGGGGAGAACACACACAGAGGAGAAAGCTGTTATTAAAAGTGATATGCAAAGAAAGCTGTTATTAAAAGTGATATGCAAAGTATTTTTGAAAGATTTGGCTTTTTCTGTCACCTCACCTTGTTTAAGAAATGTCTGGGAATGTTTCTGAATTATATTTTGTCCTCTGTTCTCTGGTTCTCTTTGAGAGCAGCGTGAGTGGGAGTGTCGAACGGATTTGATCTCACTTTAGAGGAAGAGTGTTACATCTTCAAAGAGGGCTGTTTTTCTTCAGAGAGGTTAATCAGTCACTGAAGTTAAAGCAGTGCCAGCGAACACCAAACTGTAATTTCCAAGAGGTGTATTAATAGATGTGGTGAAAGAAATTGTAGCCGTGTTGTGATTTTGGTGTAAATATTTCTTCTGTGACATGTCTAGAGAACTGGGTGGAATGGAACTGGCAGGAAACCTGGAGAGAGACAATTTACAAAGGATGGAGGGACAGGACACAGGGAATGGCTTCAAACTGACAGAGAACAGGGTTAGATGAGGCATTAGAAAGTAAGGGTGGGCAGGCCCTGGCACAGGGTGCCCAGAGCAGCTGTGGCTGTCCCTGGATCCCTGGATCCAAGGCCAGGTTGGACACTGGGGTTTGGAGCAGCCTGGGACAGTGGATGTGTCCTTGCCATGGCAGAGGGTGACATGGGATGATTTTTAAGGTCTTTTCCAACCCAAACCACTCTGTGATCTCCTGACTCCATGATCCCATGATTCCAGGATTCTTGTCATCTCTAAGTGTAGTTTTACCTGGAGGTGTGAAGAGCCATTAAAACAAGGGTTGTCGATAACTTAAAGATGATTTTTGCACCAAAGCTTTTGAAACAACTCCATGCCAAGCAACATCAACACTTCTTGCAATTTGGCTACTTTTCTCATGTCCTCATAGCCAGATTCTTCAGTTGTGCTTTTGTACACTTAAGTGCACATGATGGAAAGGATTCTTATCTTGTGCTTTGCCAAGTCCTCACCTGGTGACAACAAAATCAGAACTCTATCACATTGCCCTACATAGTTTATAAATGCTAGAAATTACTCCAGTGACCTCCCAGTCTAGGTTTGATTATTTAGGTTTTTCTATTTCTACCCATGACTCACAAGTGCTTGCTGGGAGGTGGGAATGAGTGCATTATTCTCCAAAATTTATTTGTCTGAAAGAACTTGCTGAGATCAATCACTTGGCTTGACTCCATCCTCTGCTCCTTTGTGTGACTTCAGCAGCTCCAAGGGGCAGCCATCCAGGTCAGGGTGACCATTGGTGTTAGAAGGTCCATTTTAGGGGAATTAATGCTGTTTTGCATAGCCCTGCCACAGTTCTGTGCTGCACCAAATTCTAATTCACAGCATGTAAATCACTTACCCTCCTGAGCTGAGTGTGTGCTGATGGCTGCTCCACCAGACAAGAAATGGCCAATTATTTACTATCAAACTTAATGGCTTGCCTGAATAAAACATGTGTTAGGAATTCTCTGTCCCAACGTTAGCAAGAAGCTGTCACCAAAGGCATTGTTTTCTCCCAGGGCTGCCTGTCACAAAAAGCAGAATACGGCGGCGTGCTCAGTCTCCGTGACTCAGCTGTCAAAGTTTTATCTCCTGAGCGCACAAGAAATATTATTTGTGTAATGAAGCTAATAAGCACGTATCAGAAAGGTTGTATTTCTCCCAGAGATGAAGCAAAACAGTAGTTACAACCCTCAGCAAGGCAGTTCTGTAAAATTCCAGGCACAGAGGAAATGTTTCTTCTGCGGGAACACATTGTAAAGCAGAGGAAATGCCAACTGTGCTGGTTGTTTCCAGGCCCTGAAGCCAGCTCCAGCTGAACAGGAGCTGTGTAAAAAACGGTTTACAGACCAAGGAAATGGACCTGGAGGTATTTCCAAGCCAGAATAAGAAATGTTCGTGCTGCAGCAATGAATAAAATGCTGCAGCTATTAATCTTCATCAGTGGAGTGTGTGGCTCTCCCTGGCCCTGCTGCAGAGGGAACATCTTTATCCTAACAAAAACTCACTGGAAGCAGGAATGTGCCATGAGTCTTTGATGGGAATACATGGCCACATCCACAATCTCCACTCCCAGTGTCATTCCTGATCAATAACTGAAAAATTCCACTACTGAAGCCATAATGACATTTTATCCCAGGCAATTAAAATTTGTGTTGACCCTGATTTTATGTTATTTTCCATCCCACTTGTATTGCTTTCTCTGGGTCGGAATTGAAGGGACTTGAGATGGTGTTTCATGTTCACACTCAGGTGTTTAAAATTTCTTATCAGTAAAACAGTCTCACAACGGTGAGGTTTGGCAGCTTTTCATTAGCAAAGCACAAAATGGCCAACAATCCCTTGTTCCAAGGACTTTTAAGACTGAACTATCCAATGAAGAACTGACACCTGGATTATTTTCCCTTTTAACCCAATAACTGATCCCACAGAGCTGCAATGGGGACTTTTCTGCCCAATTACAAAATGCCACCCAAACCCATGGAGAAGAAGGAAGGAGAAGCATGAAGGACAACACCCTGTGCCCTCCATCTTGCTGCCATCCACAACACACTAAAAACCCCAAAACCTCAATTTCTCACTGAGTGATACACCTACACTGCTCTCTATAATCTATTTCACACTTTTGGGGATTCTGGTCTATTCTGGAGTTTAGGAAACTTTCTCCATGGATGAGGGTCAGAGTCAGTGCTGCCCTGGGGGTCAGGGCACCCCAGAGCAGACAGAGAAATATTCCCTGTGCCCTGGGTTTCCATAAACTTGTTTGTTTTTTTTTTTTTTTTTTTCCTATTTAAGTGCTCCATCAGTGGATGCCCCTGTCTTTAGGAGCAAATAATTTTGCATTTTAAATACTTTCTGGTTTAATCGTGTTCATCATCAGGAGCAGCACACGTAGACACCTGGGTTTACAGCTACACACAGTGTTTGTTCTGTGCAGCAGTGCATGGCTTGGGACAAGTTAGATAAGATATAAGGGACCAAGTGGCATCAGAATGTACAGATAATGCCAATGGAGTGACCTGGGTGTCCCTGCCCATGGCAGGGGGATTGAAAAGAAATGATCTTTGAAGTCCCTTCCAAGCCAAATCATTCTATGATTGCATTATTCTGTTCGAGCACAAGAAAATATACTGCTACATAGAAATTAAAATCAGGGTGTGATTATCAATTTCACATACTAGGCCACAAAAAGTCTTAAAATTCAATGTTTTTGTGAGAAAACAGGTCAAGTTCCTCATGGTTTGGAACTTATATTTTGAAATACTGATATTTTTAATGGGCAAGTGTTCCCCAGGAACGTCATTACCTGCCTTGTAAGAGTGCAGCAGGTCTGGGGATACAAATAATTACATTTAAGAAACTTTAAATTTCCTTGTATCCGTATATTTTGCTTTTCTGTTCCTTGAAGAAGACCTGGGATTAAAAATATGTGTGGCATTCAGAGTTTCCTTCTGCTCCCAGGGTTGTTCAGGCTCTGTGCTCACTTCTTTTGAAACAAACCAGCCATGGTTTGGTTGTAAAGCAGAATCCCATTAAGGAAAATTAATTGGTTCACCTTTTAATCAGGATTCATGGAAGATTATTGTTTATCAGTTCGCTACCACAGGAACAGTTTTGACTTCTCAGTAAATCTACAAATTGGATATGAAGTAGGGAGATGTTTTTTACTTTTCCTACTCATGAATCAGAACAGCTTCTGCCTACTCCTTGTGGGAAAATAATGTAATGGTGTGGCCTCATTTTAGCCTTATCAATTTTGATTGTTCTGCTCATTTTAAGTGGCAGACAGATGACCTGTTAACAACTTCTACTGGTTCCATCCTAGTGATCAAAACTGCAGCAACCTTGCTCAGCATTTTCCATTAGGGAAGTGATTACAGAGGTTAATTCACTTACAGCCTGCAGCACCATTCCTGCCTCTTTAAAAGTAAAAAATTAATGCAGTCATAACCTCAGAAGAATCAAATATGATCGTGAGTCCCCACTCCCACTCATTTTATAAGCCTGTCTCTTCAAAATATTCTTTTACTCTCCATCAAAATGCTATTTATTGTCTCTCTCTCTCTGCAGACACAGTTATTAGACATTTCATATATAATGCCTCATACATTTTCCCACTCACAGGGGTTTAAGCTGGGGGAGGGCTGAATAACAAGTAGAAATAGATGAAACTAATGGCATTAATGCTATATTGGCATAATAAAAGCTGTTTTAAATGTCTTGAGATGTAAAACCATAAAATATCTTAATGTGAACTGAATAGAAACAGTCTTTATCTTTTAAAACTGTTTTTATAAACTAAGAGACCTGTTATTTAGCAATTAGCCCTACAGTAATTTGCCATACCTGGTGACTTCTTGTATTTAACAACACCCAAATATTCTTTTTTTTTCCCTTCAAGACAATTAAGTGAAGTCTCAGGCTTCAGTTTTCTGTATGTGCCCAAATTAAGAATATTTGGTTCTTTGCTTAGCCTGAATTTTGGGTTGTTCTCTACCTCTGAAAAGTGGGACATTCTGCCTTGAATATTTAAATATTGATGTCAGAATTGAGCAGGTTGGAGTATTTCAGGTTTTGGAAGTGGTTTTTTTGTGAAATGTGTGAAAAACTGAGACATTTTCAGGCATGCAGAGCTTTCAGCAATCACACGTGTTCATCAGCCTACGTATCTCCGGTCCGGAAAGGGAGCTGGGGATAGAAAGGAGGTAAAAGGGAGGACACCACGAGCAAGATGCACTCCTCCTTCCAAAATATCCCAGAAAAAGGGAATTCTCACATCTACCCCAGAGCACACACAGTGGAGAAGGTGAACCTTGGTTATTCTGCATGCCACAGGACACACTTTCTCTTTTCTTCCCCAAAATCCTTGAAGAAACCTGGGTTTGCTGTGCTGCAAAAGAGACCTGAACACCACCACGTTTCTCAAAGTAAAATTAAATATTTCCATGCCCAGGTTAGCAGGATACTGCTACACTCTCAGTTTTCCCTGGAGCATGAAAACAAAATCAGACTGGCAAGACACATTAGTTTTGGAAGTTGGCTGTCTTTTGTAAAGCGAGGGAGATTATTTCAGGGAACATTTTTGATTCAAACCATGACTGATCACTCTGGATCTCTGAGAGAATCTTGTCTTTCTCCAGGAATTCCAGGCTGGCCTGAGAAGTCCAAGCAGCGATGCTGGGTGTCTGTAATTAGGTACAATGAACACTCCCCACCACACCTGTTGTTATTTCCCAGCGCACTAAAAATGGGCATTTTCAGCTTCCCAGCAACATCAGCTGCTGCAGGGAAATCTGCAAAACACGTGCCACCAGTTTTGAGACAGAACTTCATGTAGTGAAGACCTCTCTTTCTAAAAGGATAGGACCATATGGCCCAGCACTCCAGACTGAAGCTGTATAAACTTATATAAGCTTCTGCTGCTGCTGCACACCACACAGGCTCAGTCTAACTAGGGAACAGCACTTTGTTCTGAAAGAATTTGCCTGGATACCTAACTGGCACTAATTTTCTCAGAAACCATGAGAATTGAGGTTAGTGAGGACTCCCATTTGTCAGGAATTTAGCACATCTTTTAGTTAAATAATTATCCTTTTTGCTCAGAACCCCCCAGGCAAACCAATCTGAACTCCTGGAGGTGCAGTTTTTCCTGAATTTGGCAGCAGCAGCTCCTCAATTGTTATGAATAGGTAAGGAGGGGATGATTAATCTGTGAATTAAATTTGGACCTCAATCCCCATCTCCTAGGCAGGAACCGTTTGTTGGTTTGGGTTTGGGTGGGGTTTTTTTTGTTTGTTTGGTTTTTTGTTGGTTTTTTTTTTTTTTTTTTTTTTTTGGGGGGGGGGTTGTGTGTTGTTTTGTTTGTTCATTTTTTGTTGTTGTTGGTTTTTTTTGTTTTTGGTTTTTTTTGGGTTTTTTAATTAAATTGAATTGAAAATTATTATGAATTATAGAATCCCAGGATGGTTTGAGTTGGAAGGGACTTTAAAGCCCTTCAATACCCCTGCCATGGCAGGGACACCTCCCACTGTCCCAGGCTGCTCCAAGCCCCAGTGTCCAACCTGGCCTTGGCCCTGCCAGGGATCCAGGGGCAGCCCCAGCTGCTCTGGGCACTCTGTGCCAGGCCCTGCCCACCCTGCCAGTAAATACAGCAATACACTACAATGTATTTGATATTCCTGACTGAAATGGGCATCCATTTCCTGACTCAGCTTTGTCTTTTCCTGCTGATTCTGCCTTTTTTTTTTTTGCATTTTTGGTCTCGAATGAAAAGCTAAGCCAAACCAGGATGTGAATTTACAGACTGCATGCCAAATAATCAAGCAGTACTGGGGTGTGCCCTTGATCATGTAGCTGGAGGTGACCTCGTCTCTTGCAAACCTGTATGAACATCTGGAGAAACATCTGGAGAAGCAGGAATGGAGAAATGCATCTACCTATCCCCAGGAGGGGCTGAGGTAGCTGGGAAGGGGCTGAGCCTGCAGAAAAGGCTCAGAGGGACCTCAGTGCTCTGCACAACTCCTGACAGGAGGGGCAGGGAAAGGAGGAGAGGAAATGGCCTCAGATGGCACCAGGGCAGGCTCAGGTTGGAGACTGGCACAGAAAATTTCCCTGGCAGAGTGGTCAGGCCTTGGGCTGAGCTGCCCAGGGAGGTTTGGAGTCACTGAATTGTCCCAGAGCAGTCTGGATGTGGCCTTGGGGACAGGGATTGGGGTGATGCTGGTGCTGCTGTGGTGGCACTGGGTGATCCTGAAGGGCTTTTCCAATCCTGATGATTCTGTGCTTCCATGACTGATCCTTTACTGACTTTTGCCCAGTCTCTGGTTCATTTCTCAGCTTGTTTTCCATGAATGTGTTTCAGGAGCTCTCAGAGCTTGAGACCCTGACAGAGAAGGTGGTGCCTGAGCAGCCTGACATGGGGACACAGCTGTCCCTTTTCCTGTGGCACTGGTGTGGTATTTTCAGGGTCCCCAGGATGAAGGAGGAATTGAGAATCTGATTCCATGTTCTTAGAAGGCTGAATATTATATTAATATTGTAATTATATTGTAATTATATTGTAATTAATTATATTATATTATATTATATTATATTATATTATATTATATTATATTATATTATATTATATTATATTATATTATATTATATTATATTATATTATATTATATTATATTATATTATATTATATTATATTATATACTAGAACTATACTAAAAAATAGAGAAAGGATACAGACAGAAGGTTTCAAAGAATGATAATAAAATCTCGTGACTGCTTCCAGAGTCTGACACAGCTGGGTGGTGATTGGTCATTAAGTCAAAACAATTCACATGAAACCAATCAAACAACCACCTGTTGGATAAACAATCTCCAACCACATTTCACAGGAGAGAAAAATGAGATAATTTTTTTTTTCCTTTTTCTCTGAGGCTTCTCAGATTCCCAGGAGAAGAAATCCTGGTGAAGGGATTTTTCCAGAAAATATGACAGTGACACACTGGCCATGCTTTTCTGCGTGTACCTAAATGTTCTTGGTGAAGATGCCCCCCCTGCAGCAGCATTTCACACTTGTGTCACCACATGCAGAGGGTGCAGCTGTTTCTGGGCAGGTTCAGCCTGCAGAGAGAGCAGCGGCTCTGTGGAACTGGGCAGCCTGTGCTCTCTGCACTGTTGATGGTACAGGGCACTGGTTTTCCTTGCCAGCAATATCATCCCAGTGTCCTCACACTGCTGGGCACACACAGAGTCAGCTGAATTTCCTTCCAAGGGCAGAGCCCATCTGCAGGAGTGTTTGTGCTGTTTTGAAGAACACAGAGGTTATTTTTTCTGTTACGAACTGAAACCATCCCAGATGTGCCCACTGGAGCTTGGAGGCAGTGCTAATGTTCTGTCTTCAGTAAAATCATGCCTTTACTTCTTCTGTGTCCACAGCATCCTTCCCCATGGTTTCTGATGAGAATTTGATTCACAATTCAAAATTTCATCTACGTTGCACACTTTGGCTGCAAATCTTAGCCCAGGAAATCTCCTAACCTGCTCTTACACCCAAACCATGGGGGAGATACATGCCCAAGGACCAGCCAAGCTAAGCCTTGCCCAGCTGCATCTGCTGAGCTGTTCCCTGCAGGAGAAGGAAGATTCCGGCACAGATTTTGTCACCAACCTGTGTATGATTTGTAATCTCGTCCCAAACCCTTTTTTCTGCTGGCAGTTCTGGAAATTGCAGCTGTAAGACAATTGGCAAAGCTCAGGCTTCACTTGAAACTGTCATCTGTTAATTCATTACTTTTGTTGGGATGCAGCTGCTGTGTGACCACTCCTGGGCTGTGAGAACCACTGTTGGAGGTAGTTCAGCAGCTTCTGGTGCACTTGACTTTGCATAAGTGGGACTGTTCCTCCCAATTCTCTGCTGCTGAAGCTGATCTTCATGTCCCCAGTGCCCAAATGCCTTTTGTCATTCTGTCCTTTTGTCCCTCTGCCTGGTGCCCAGGCTGCACATTGAGAGGGAGAGAGGTTCACCCAGAGGTGATGAGGTAATTTTGTTTCCCTGCAGAGATGTTCCGTATTACTGCGCCTGTGTGGGTCGCTGATGGTGAGAGAGAGATGGTGAATCTTGTTTCTTGATCAGAAGGCTGATTTATTGAGATATCATATATAATACATTATGGCTATGCCAATAGAATAAAGAGAGAGGTTTGCAGAGCTGCTAGGCTAGGCTAGGAAAAGATAGAAAAGAATCTACAACAAAGTTTTGCCCAAGGACTCAGTCCCCTAGCTTGCACTGGTGATTGCCCCTTAATTATAAATATAGAAAATGAGCCAATCAAGAAACCCCTGTTGCATTCCACAGCAGCTGATAATAATTGTTTACCTTGTCTTCTGAGGCCTCTGGCCTCCAGAAGACACAGAAATCCGAAAGAAAGGATTTCTGTGAAGAAATGTCTGCGACAGTTCTGCTCTAAACAAATAAGACAAAACAGCGAAGGTCTAGAGATGGTCAGCAAACAGAGTCCAGAATCAAGGGCAGGGATAACATCTGACAGCTTTTTGGCCAGGGGTGTAGTGCCAGGTGCTGATCTGTGATCTTTTGGGAATACTCTCCATCTCTGATCCTGTGGAGCTGCCAGTTCTCAGGGGAGCAGCTGCTGCTTCTTGCAGGTTGAGGAGGGGACCCTGCTTGGCCAACCATCCCCAGCAGAAGGGGAACCCATGACCTGTGAGCAGGACCTGCATTAAAAAAACTCCTTGGGAGCACCAGAACCCTGGCTTCAGGTGTGTCTTGGTTTGGAAACACAGGAGTCTGCTAAGGAAGGCAGGAGCCTCCCCTGAAATGGAGAATGTAAACCCTCCCCACCCCTCCAAATTGCTATAAATTTTAAATTAGGGACCCTCAGGCAAAAATATGGGAGCAGGAAATAACAGTTCTTTAATAGGGAAAAGAAAAAACTAAAAGGATAAAATAAACAATGCAGTAAACTAAAACAACACTGCCAGAGTCAGAACCCAACCTGACACCCTGTGGGTCAGGGTGTTGGTGGCAGCCCCATTGGAATTGTGGCTCAGCCCTCCTGCAGTGTCAGGGGTGGCTCTGCTGAAGCAAGGGGGATCTGTAGAGAAGGATGTATTCTTCCTCTGAAGATCCAGTGGAAGAAGAGGCAGCTGCTGTTCCTCTCGAAAATCCCGTGCAGAAGCCGTGCTGGTGTCTCAAAAACCTCTGGATTATATCTGGGTAGCAATGCTTGGCTCCTCCCTCTGGGCTCACATCTCCCAATGGGATGTTATAGTTCCTATCAGCCATGCAGGCACATTCAATAGCTGTTATCAGCAGGTGTCCCCTCCCTCCCGAGGGAGGTGTGAATGTGATCACTCAGAGAGAGAGATAAAGCAAACTGCCCACTTGACAAAGGTAATCTGCCATAAGGATGGTAATTGAAAACATCTTGCATTGCAATCTTCAACAAGGTGTGTGCCATGTTCTCCTGTGTGTGTGGATGCATCTCCTCTGCTGTCCCCTCTGCTGTCCCCTCTGAGGTCCCCTCTGAAGTCCCCTCCACCCCTGCAAGTGCAGCCCAATCCATGGCACAGCACAGAGAGCTGAGTGCTGGGGCTGCTGTCGCTGCTTTTTCCTCTCTTTCAAGCCCAGCTGGATCCCTTTGCTCTCCCTTTCTCTCTGCACGTTGCATCCTAACATTTGCCCTGGAATTACAGAGCTGCTCAAAGACACAATGGTGAGAGCAGTACAGAAGTCCACACAGCTTTGTGAATTTGTTTTCCCTGAGTGCCAGAGGACTGTAAAGCAGCACCAGGTACAGGCTGCAGACTGATTTCCTTTGGAGCACTGTGCTTGTGTATCAGAGAAATCCTACTTTGAACCTGGATATTAGGGCTGTGAATGTGGCTCTTCCTACTAATTCCACACCTCCCTGCAGCACTGTGCCTTGTCACAGTGGGATGTGGCATTAATCACTGCCGTACTTCACCTGCAGCCTCATTTAATAGGGCTTTGTTGAATAAGTCAGAAAGCAAAACCCAGGTAGCTTTCCAATTACAACGTGCCTCAGTGATGTGCATCCCAGCTTAGCCAGCATGCTCTTTTCTTCCTTTCTTCCTTCCTTTTTTTTTTTTTTTTTTATTTTTTGAGCAGGCATTTGGGTTTTTCACAGCACTTAATTGCCTTCATCAAGAGAGATGTTAATTGTCAGTAATCATTGTGTCTGAAATGTTTACTGAGCATGGCCACGCTTGCCTTGGAGGCTGGAACCAGTTAATTTTCCTATTTTAACCCTGTCTTGCAATTCTCTGCTCTGGCATCAGGAATTGCAGCACCAAGAAAGCCAAGTGGTGTTCAGAGGTTCCATCAAGTTCAGATTTTTTGTGGTTTTTTTTTTTTTTTTTTGGGTGATTCTGCCCTGCTCAGGTGATTTCCCACCTGCAGAGCTGCCCCAGCCAGGGAGGAGCTGGAGCTGCTGCAGAGCCCAGAGGAGGCTCCAGGATGGGCAGAGGATGGAGCAGCTCTGCTGGCAGGAAAGGCTGGCACAGCTGGCATTGTTCACCTGCACAGGAGAAGCTTTGGGCTGAGCTTAGGGTGGCCTCGCAGGGCCTGGAGGAGCCCCAGGAAAGCTGGAGAGAGACAATTGCCAGGGCATGCAGGGACAGCACACAGGGAATGGCTCCCAGTGCCAGAGGGCAGGGCTGAGTGGGTTCTTGGCAATGAGGAATTGTTCCCTGGCAGGGTGGGCAGGGCTGGGATGGAATTCCATCCCTGCATCCCTGGCAGTGCCCAAGGCCAGGTTGGACACTGGGGCTGGAGCAGCCTGGGACAGTGGGAGGTGTCCCTGCCATGGCAGGGTAGGAATAAGATGATCTTTAAGGTCCCTTCCAACCCAAATATTCCATGATTCTACGACACTCTCACAGTACAGGTGACACCATTTTCATTGATCACAACAAGCCAGAGCTTTTGTTTGCAGTGTTATTTGAAGGAAATCACCACTTTTGTGTAGCAAATTCACTTCTCTGTGCAAAATTTCCTTCCATAGGAAAGGGTTATTGATGGGAAACCAGACCTGAACCTTCCCAGATGCAGAAACACTTTGGGAATTCCAGGGCATTTGGGGTCACAGTCGCTGCTCAGCCGAGCTCTGCTGGGGCTGGGGTTGCCAGGAAGCCAATTAGGAAGGGTTTTTGTCTGGCTGCAGCAGCCTGGGGATTGCTTTACCCTGAGCTCATCTGGCTCTGCCTCCCCAGGGAGAGCATTCCTGCTCTGGATGGTGCCAGCACACGTGTGCTGCCATCCTCCTCCTCCTCACCTGGCTGCTCACAGCTGGCTGCAGGGGCTCCGAGAGCCTCGGGGAGGGAGAGGGAATGGGTTTGCTAAAACAAGGAATTTTCTGGCTCTTTTTGCCACAGAGAATCGGACTGAACTCTGATGTGTGTCCTGGTTTTACCAAATCCTCCAAATTTGTTGGGATAAACCCTCCAAAATCTCCTTTTTAGTGCTAATGAGTCTGTCCTGACTTCATTCTTGGCCAAGGTTTGTGTCTGGCCTCCACACATAGCCGCTAAACTTTTTATTTTATCCATTTATAGCAAATAAGGAAATTAATGCTCCTGCTTCTAAATAACTGTGATGCCTTTTCAGGGCCTGGTTTTTGATAGTTGGGGCCCCACAGAGGAGGCTGCTGTGAGGAGCTGCTGGAAGCTTCCACCATGTCCAGCAGAGCCAGACTCTGAAGGTGGCTCTGGAGATGGACAGGCTGCTGGCCAAGGCTGGGCCATGAGACTGTTGGGGAACTCCTCTGTTATAAAATATTGAAGAGGAAAATCAAAGCAAAGTGGGGCACACACAGTTTTTTCCCAGCCAGAGAAGAGGAGGAGGTGAGAGCATGTGAGGGAAACAACGTGGAGACAGCAGGGTCAGTGGAGAAGGAGGGGCAGGAGGAGCTCCAGGTGCCAGAGCTGAGATTCCTCTACAGGCCATGGTGACCACCAGGGTGAAGGAGCTGAGGCCCTGCAGCCTGTGGGGATCCATGGGGGATGCAGAGATCCATGAACAGCCCAAGGGGATGCAGAGATCCACTCATAGCCCAAGGGCATCCACAGGGGATGCAGAGATCCACCCACAGCCCATGGGGATCCATGGGGGATGCAGAGATCCACCCACAGCCCCTGGGGATCCATGGGGGATGCAGAGATCCATGAACAGCCCATGGGGATGCAGAGATCCACTCACAGCCCATAGGGATCCATGGGGGATGCAGAGATCCACCCACAGCCCATGGGGATCCATGGGGGATGCAGAGATCCACCCACAGCCCATGAGGATCCACAGGGGCTGGGGCTGAGCAGGTGCTCCCTGGGCATTTCTTGGGACTGAAGTGGAAAATCCATCAATGGCTCAAAGAGAGGAGAAAGGAAATCTGCTCTTGGGCATCACAAATTTGATTGGAAAACAGAAATTATTTTCTAATTTTTCTTATTTACTAGATTTTAGCTTCATTCATGGAATTCTAAATAATTCTTCCTATTCTTCTTATTCTCACTCTTCTGCTTCTTCTTTTCTTATTCTACATATTTTCACATCCTAATTATTATTATTGCTCTTCTCCTATGCATTTTAAAATTCTTAATCTCATTCCTCTTCCTCTATGGATTCTAAAATTCTTATTCTTAATACTATTCTTCTTCTATAGTTTATTATATTCTTATTCCTCTTTTATATGGATTTCATAATTCTTATTCCTATTCCTCTTCTTCTTCTACATAGTGCTAAATTCTTATTCCTATCACTACTCTTATTCTTCTATGTATCTTTAAATTCTTCTTCCTCTTGTCTTCATTGTCTTTGTCATCGTCTTCACCTTCTTCATCTCCGTCTTCTGCATTTTTGTCAACTTCTTTGTCTTTATTGTCTTTGTCATTGCCTTTGTCATCTTCATCTTTGTCATCATTGTGGCCTTCATCACCTCTGTGCCATCTCTGTCTCCTCCACGCTCCCGTTCCCGTTGGTTTCCCCTCTGCCGTCGTTCAGAGCCCCGTGGGTGCCACAGCCCCGCGGGGAGGACGGCTCTGGAGCAATGGCTGCTGTCGGTGCCGTGTCCCTGCTACTCCTCGGGCGGTGCCGCCAGGCAGGGACAGCACAGCCGCTCCTGCACCACCTGCAGCGCCCGCCTGAAGCGGGAGGGACGTCTCCTCTTGGCACCCAGCTTTCCATGGAAGGCCTCCGTGGGAGAAGCCATGAGGGCTTGGCCTTCCAGGGGGCCAGGTGAGGCACACAGCAACCCTGAGCTGCCCGCCTCCGGTGCCTGCTCCTCAACCCAGGCCTCAGGAGGAAGAGGCACTGGGGGCCTGTCTGCTGCAAAAGCTTTCCATTTCTGCTCCCTGCCTTCTTCTGGGGGCAGCTGCAGGATGCTCACCTCGTCCCAGGTGTCTCCCTCCGGGGCCAAGGACTTCGTACAGACACCGGAGTGGGACTCGACTTTGCAGGGGTTCTGGGCCAGCTGTGGGCTGCTGTTGTCTTCCCAGCTGGAGTGTCTGTGTATGTTCCCTTGGGACACGTCCTGGCCAAGGGATGCTTCTTCTTGGAAAAGGCCTTGGCTGATGTGTTCTTCCCAGCTGGAAATTTCTTTCCAGCTGTTGACGTTTCCATGGGACATCTGTTCCTCCGCAAGCTCTTCCCAGTATGACACTTCCTGGGACAGCTCCTGCTCTATGCACTCTCCCTGCTGGGACCCTCCTAAGGAGTTGTTCCTTTCTCCCAGGGACAGCTCTGCCTCCTGCACACCTTCCTGCTGGGAAAGCTCTTCCTCCATGTGGGACATCCCGGGCATGGGGCTCTGCTGCCTTAGGGCTGGAGCTGCTACTGCAGCCTCTTCCACAGCATCTCGTTCCTCCAGCTGTTGCAGCTGTGCCTGGCTCAGGAGCTGCCCAGAGCTGCTCGGCTCCCTGCTGCCCTGGGTGTTGTAGGGGACACTGGGTGAGCTCTGTGTCCCCAGGGATGACAGCTCCTCACTGGGGACAGGAGACTCTTCTGCCTTTTCCTCCTCCCGGGCAGCAACAGGCTCGGGGGGCTCCTCCTGCCCGGCAGCTCCGGCCGGGGCAGCACCTGCCGGCTCGGCCTCCTGTGGGGCAGGAGAGGCGCTGGGCAGGGCAGGCGCTGTCTCTGCTGCCAGCGCTGTGCCCACGGTGCTGGAGGAGCCGGGTCCATCCGAGGAACAAGGCTGGGGCTTTTCCTCCTCCAAAGGGCTCAAGCGTCTGTCCCCAGTCCTGGAGGTGATGTTCTCCTCCCACGGGGTCAGCTCTTGGGCTTCCTCCTCTGCCTCAGGGGACAGCTCTGTTTCCGACTCGTATTCCCCCTGGGACATGTCTGGGTCACTGGAGGAGTCCCAGGGAATGTCCCAGTCCGAGGTCTCCTCATCACTGCCTTGCTCTGTCCCCACTGACCACGCCGCCGGCCCCAGCAGCTGCTGCTCAAAGAAGGCTCTCAGCCGGGTGGACGAGGGGCTGAAGGGGCTCAGCGAGGGCGGCCCTGAGCTCGGCTGCCCAGCCCATGGGGCTGCTTCCACCATTTCCACATGCACGCGTTTCTCCAGCGGTCCCTGCGGCTGCTGCCCGGATCCCTGCACCTCCTGCAGGGCCCGGCGCACGATCTCACAGCTGAGCTGCCGGGCCAGGTCCAGCAGAGCCTGGCTGCGGCCCTGGGGGCTCTGTGCGGCAGGGACCGGGCTCTGTGTCCCTGCTGATGGCAGCTCCTGGCTGGAGGCAGGGACCTCCGCTCCCCTTTCCTCCTCCCGGGCAGTGACAGGCTCAGGGGGCTCCTCCTGCCCAGCAGCTCCGGCCGGGACAGAAGCTGAGGGACTGCCGGCGGCATGAGAGGTGCTGGGCAGGGCAGGAGCCGCCTCTAGTGCCAGCATTGTGCCCACAGGGCTGGAGGAGCTGGACCCCGCCGAGGAACAAGGCTCGGGCTCCTCCTCACTCACTGGGCTCAAGGCGACATCCTCCTCCCGCTGGGACAACTCTTGGGCCCCAGCTTCTGCCCCTTGGGACAGCGCCTCATCGCTGCTGTGCCTCACTGGGGACAATTCTGGCTCTCTGCGGGGTTCCCACGGGGAGAGGTGGGAGTGTGAATCTTCTTGCCCTGGAGAGAGTTCCTGGTCCCTCTCAGCTTCCAGCTGGGACAGCTCTGGGACATCTTCCCCCTGGGAATCTTCGGGCACACTCCAGAGGGACAGCTCCTGGGATCCGTCATCTTCATCCCAGCCAGACTCCTGCTGCCCTCCCACAGCTTCTTCCCCCTGGGACATCTCCTGCTCCATTGCAGCTTCCCACTGGGAACGCTCGTAGGCCATGTCACCAAAGATCCCCTTGTCCTCCTTGGTGTGTGACAGTGGCAGGCCTGGGCACTGGGACTCGAGGTGGCTTTGGGGGCTTTGTCCTCGTCCGTCACTCTGGGCCTGTGGCACAGACAGGTCCAGGGAGCTGCTTCTGGATGGTCCTGGGGCGGCTCTCTGGGCATCCGGGCCCTGTGTTGCCCCTACAAACCCTCAGCCAGGACGGGGCTGTCTGATATCACAAAGGTCTCTGGCCACCACCATGTCCAGTGTCATAAAGGGCCCTGACACAGAGTACCCATGTCACCCCAGCACCAGTGGGGAGAGCCAGGAATGGGCTCAGAGCCTTGAGAGACTGGGCCTGGCCTTGGAGACTGTTTTGGTTTTGTAGGGTTTGTTTGGTTTTTGATAATTGGGGCCCCACAGAGGAGGCTGCTGGAAGCTTCCACCATGTCCAGCAGAGCCAGACTCTGAAGGTGGCTCTGGAGATGGACAAGCTGCTGGCCAAGGCTGGGCCAGTGAGAGTGGTGGGGAACTCCTCTGTTATAAAGTATTGAAGAAGAAAATCAAAACAAAGTACGGCACGCACCGTTTTTTCCTAGCCAGACAAGAGGAGGAGGTGAGAACATGTGAGAGAAACAACGTGGGAACACCAGGTAAGTGGAGAAGGAGGGGCAGGAGGAGCTCAGGGTGCTAGAGCTGAGATTCCTCTATAGGCCATGGTGACCACCATGGTGATGGAGCTGAGTCCCTGCAGCCCATGGGAATCCAGAGGGGATGCAGAGGTCCATGAACAGCCCATGGGGATCCACAGGGGATGCAGAGATCCACCTACAGCCTACAAGGAAGGTGCCCATGCCAGAGTGGATGGATGCCTGGAGGAGACTGTGATCCAGTGGGGGACACAGTGGAGAGAGAGAGGGCCTTTGCTTCCAAGGTGGAGCAGCCTATCCTTGAAGGACTGCACCCCATCTAAAGGGAGACCCACAGCAGTTTTGGGAGGGCTGTGTACCCGTGGGGGATTCCACATTCCAGCAGTTTTGTCAGCACTGCTGCTCATGGAGCTAAGCTGGAGAAGTTCATGGGGAGCTGTCTCCTGTGGAAGTGGCCCCATGGTGCAGCAGGGGAAGGGCTCCTCTCCCTGGGCAGTGGGAGGAAATCTCAGTGATGAACTGACCAAAACCCCCAGGCCCTGTGTCCCTGCGCTGTTGGTGGAGACTGGAGATAGGTGTTGGGGGAAGAAATGTGTTTTTTAAGGGCTTATTTTATTTCTCATTATCCTTCTCTACCTCTGTTAGTAATAAATTCACTTTGTACCTCTAAGCTGAGCTTGTTTTGCCCTTGGAGTGTTTTCTCCCAGCCCTCATGTCAGCTCATGAAGCTTTGTTAATTTTTCCTTTCCTCTGCCCAGCTGTGGCAGGGCAGAGTGAGCAAATGGCTTTTGTGGGTGCCTGGCACTAGGCCAGTATCAAATCACAACAATTACATAATTCTGTTCCATTAATTAGTATTCTGTCCTCTGTTGGTAATAGATTTCTCACTTCTTATGCTAATTAGTCCATAGTTTTGCTATGTTTTTCAGACTTTCCAAAGCACACACTGAGTCGTCCTTAGTCTCTTCTTTATCTTCTGGTTTCTGCAAAATGTCCTTATGGTCCATAAATTCTGCATTCCAGGTGTCAAACCTCAATACACACCTTTCTCTCACAAGATTTTTTCACTGAAGGACATCAGAATTAGTTTATCAAAACTTCCAGGTTCCAGTAATCTTCCCAAGGTGTGTTCCTGCAAAAGGAGCTCATGACATCTTGGCTAAATGCTGACTAAAAGTTATGTAAGGCTAAAAACACTGCTTATAATCAACACATTGGTTATTAAAAATAATTAATTAGAACTTAATTAAAGCAATTAAAAAAAAATCGAACGGTTATATAATTTCCAAACGGGGATTGGGCAAATTTGGGTTTAATTACAGAGATTTCTGACTCAAGGTGTTTACAATCACACCTTTTTTAAGGGGTCATCTGCCAGGCCTGCTGAACCCCAAACTTTCATGCTTTGCAGTGAAAGGCCATGAGGATGACTGAAATCCATGGATTTGGGTATCCAAATGACTGAAATCCATGGATTTGTGTATCCAAATGACTGAAATTCATGGATTTGTGTGTATTTTCTAAGGAGGCCTCACCTGGCACCACATCAAACAGAGATTGTCCCTGAGGAAGTTGTTTGTGTGAGATATCATGGTTTTCAGCTGATCTTGCTTGTGGTTTTGGCTCTTACTAAATGTCTCCTTGGTAGAAAAATAATGGCATCAATATCCTTTCCTGTTTGCCTTGAAATTAAGATTGAGTAGCACACCACAAAATAATACAGGAGTGCAGCAAAGCAAAACGCTCCTCCAAAATAAAGAGTACTGTAAAGAAAGGCAGAAAGGAGTTTGAAACCCATAAAAAATAAGGACTGCACTACAAAACACTCTGGTATTTAGGACAGAACAGATTTCAAAAACTCAGCAAAAACAGCCAGAATAATCTGCAGGAAGGTGTTATTAACATTTAAAACTTAGGGTTGATAATTCAACAGTGTATGTGCTGCACATCAAGGCGCCTAATTAGATGTCTTAATTGAGGGTTTGACTGATTGCCACAGGCAGCCACACAGCTGAAAATGTGCCACTGTAAGGCTGGGGTCTCTCTGCTCTCTTGCCTCTGTTTTTCTGCCTTTGCTTCCTACCTGTTGTGAAATTGTAGGTTTGGATTTGGTTTAATTGCTGGGTTTAGACCTTCCCGCACCTCTCCACGAATAGAAACATTTTGCACGATTTTCTGGAGTACCTGGACATAAGGAAGACAAAAGGAGCTCTAAAAGCAACTTCAGGGTAGACCAGGAACTGCTCAGATGACACAAGAGGTTGTACAAAAATTGGAGAAAGGAAAAGACAGACTCGGCACGGAGGATGGCAGGAAGAAAAGATAATTGGAACACTGTGGAAATGAAACTGTTGTTTAGACTTTACACTTCTGAATTTACACATTGTCCTTGGATGTGTGGTTTAGTCAGCTAAATTTAGGCACACCCTAATGATAGTTCTTTATTAATAATTAATGGATTTTGCTACATATGGACAAATATGTTGTAAAAATGCAGTGAGAAATGTGCAGCTCTGGAGAAGTGAATGCTCTTGTGCAGCTGCAGCTGCCTGCAGCAGTCAGACACACAGATCTCCTTCCCTACAGATTTAAGCATCCATTAAATCCACTGATGTATCCCTAATTTTACACAAAAGCAGAACACCAGGTCAGAGAAAATCAGATCACTTTCGTTATCAGCTTGATAATACTTTTATTTGATTGGTTTAAGCAGAGTTGGTAGATATACAAAATCATTTGGCAGAGTTTATGGAATGCTGAATTCTGCAGCACTTGGATCTTCCCTTATGGGACACTGTCCCTTCTGTGACTGCCAGTCCTCTTAGAGTGGAATTTATAATTGTGCAGACACACAGCACATGAATCAAGTTCATGGATTTCTTAAGTCTGACCTAATCCTTGTTTTGAGGCTGTTAAAGACTCCCCTTCACCTTTTCTTTATTAGCTTTGCTCTGATGTTCAGCTTATCCATCAGCCCCCTGGGATAAACCAGCCTGCAAGTTCAGGACAGCTCTGTGATTTGTCTTTCAGGTGCCACCTTTGGCCAAACCATCCTCAACAGCAGCTTTTAGAAACCCTGAGCATTTTCCAGTGCTGGCAATGCAGATGCTTCAGAGAAAACATCTTCAGTTTTCCTCTTGCTCTCAGTGTGAAACAGCTCTTGGACCTTGGTTCTGCTCAGCTCTGCTGTGGAGGAGAGTTTCCCCCTTCTTGGGTGTTTCTGGACCAGGATTAAAAGTACAATTTTTTTTGCCTCATATTCCTCATTCAATGCATATCTTTATCCAAAACCTTATCTACTTATCTGATATATAAGATCAAGCTATGTCCAGCCTTCCTTGGCTAAGAAAAGGCAGCAAAACTTCCAGTGGACTTAAGAGAGCTCCCATAAAATCTGCCCCATTCACTGAATTTCACACCCCCTCTCCTCCAGACCTTCTGCCTGCTATAATGACTTGATTTTGGGGGGAAATAAATCAGATTTCTTTCTGCCAGTGGCATCAGTGCACATCCCTGAGGCTGATCCCACTCCACCCACTGCAGGATTTTGGAAGGTTGTTCCTTCAGGTTTTCAGCCTTGAATAGAAAAAATCAGCCCTTTGTGCACAGCTTTCCTTCTGAGCCATAGCAAAGAACACCCTCTCCCTCCTCCTGGCATTGTGGCTGCCTGCAGGGACTTTTGTTTTTTTCAATAAAAGCTTTGTCTCTGCAGGTTTTCTTCTTGCTGTGCTGATTTTCCACAATTCCATGCTTCTCTGGGTGATCCAGGTTGATTTTAGGCAAATTACTCAGTCCTACCATAGCCTTTAAGCTTAGGGAGTGAAAGAAATAAATTGGTATTTGAGCTGTCTGATCAAGACAAAATAAAGATTTCCTGGGTTTGTAGCATGCAGCTTTAAAGCCTGTCCATCCTAGAATGTCTTGTGCAAATCTGTGGGAAATAGTAAAGGCAAAAAGATTTCTAGAAAGCTGTAAAAGCAGGCTTTAGAAACAGAAAGAACAGAAAACAGAATTAGCCGTAGCTGCGAAGTCTGAAAGTAGAAAAAGTTACATTAGTACAGTAAGGACATGAAACAATAGCTTGAATTTTAGGCTTAGCTAAGATAGATTTTAAGACTGCAGAAAAATATCCTTAACAGGACAGAAGAAGGTTTTAAACTTAATAATAAAGTATTGTGTATTGTTAATAGAATATACAAGCAAGCATTGTGTGAAGTAGGTGTAGGTGTGCTTTTAGTGATTGGTTGTGCAAATCTACACATTTTCCTGTCTCCTGGAAAAATCTGAGCCTGTGCCATGTTTTTTCTGCAGTTTCCAGAAAACTGTGTGGATTTAGGGGAGTCAAAACCCTCTGCATGTATCCTCCAGGAAGTTTTGAGCCAGAATTATGATTTCCTCTTGCTCCTTTCCTGTTGGAACCCTGGTTACTGAGAATTTGAGAATTTCTGTGCTGCCAGGCACTGAGCCCCAAGAGAACACTGCACTGACCTGAGGCCCTGGAGAAGCTTCCAGAATTCAATAATAAAACTGAGATTAAAGGTGTGGAGTTTGAATAGAAGTGTGTGATATCACAGGGTGGGAAACTCAGAGTTGAAGGGTTTAGAATACAGGAATAGATAGAAAGCAAGATGGAGGTTTTAGGGTGGAGGCTGCTCCTTGTTCTTGTTCTTGCTCTTGTTCTTGTTCTTGCTCTTGTTCTTCTTCTTCTTCTTCTTCTTCTTCTTCTTCTTCTTTTTCTTCTTCTTCACCTCCTTCTCCATGGATTTGGGTGGTTTTGTATAATTGGATAAAAAAGTCCCCACTGGGGGCACGGGTGGTTGGTTATTGAGTTAAACATAAAAATAATTTAAGTGTCATTTCTTAATTGGACAGTTTATCCTTCAAAGGTCTTGTAGAAAGAGAGAGATGGGGCTCCATTTTTAGTTTGTTTAAGTGCTGCAGAACTCAGGGTTTGTGAGACTGTAACAGAGATAAGAACTGATAAACATCTGAATCCCAACAAGAAATACCCTCTCACACATTTAATCCCAGCCCTGGAGAAAAAAAAAAAAAAAAAGGCAGCTAAAACTTGACACTTTACACCACTTTGATAACACAAAACAGCCACATGGCTGAAAATTTCCTTCACCAAAGGAATTTAGGGGTTGGTGGGTAACTCTGCCACTGGTGGAAAAATTCCCCAGTCCTGCAACTCAGCAGGAATAGAACCATCATGAAGAATATATTTAAATATATCACTAATAAAAATCTGTGTTGTCACTACAAGGCCTTGTGGACTTGGCTGATTGAACCATGTGAGTGATTTACAACTATCATCAATAAACTGCCTCTCTTGAGTGCCTTTTCTATCCAGGATAAAGACTTTGTTCCCACAGCCACTGGGAATGGTTTTATTTACACCTGAGAACCCCACAAGAGGGAAGGAGATTTTCTGTGAACCTTCTTAAGATCATAATTGTTGATGGGATTTGTCTTGCCTGACTGCCAGGCTGATGTCTCATGCAAGGCAATTATCAGAGTTTCTTCCACGAGAGAGAAACTGGCACTTCCAGGGGGATTTCCTCCCATCTTTAAATGGAAAAAAAAAAAAACAACCAAAACAACAAAAAAAAAAAAAAACCCCATGAAATGAATCACACTGTAAAGGTGTTTTTGCCTTTCTAATGAGCAGAGAAGGAATTTGGATGATTTTGGTAGGATATTATAGGATATATGGATAGGACAGCTCATTTTTTGAGGCATGTTTGTGCTCTGCTGTCATTTTTACAGGTGTATTTCCAAGCCTTGGATCTGGAGGTGATACTGGAGCTTTTTTAGGGCTGATTTTTCCCTGATCCAAGAGCTCTGGTCCTCTTTGTCCCCCCGAGGGACCATCCCAGAGCTGGGTCCAAGCTGTGAGCACTGGGGCTTTATCCTGGGAGCTCTGCCAGACACAGATTAGAGGAACTCTGTTTTCATTCCAAGTAGATTTGGGCTTTCTCTCTGTGTGGGCCGGGGGTAGAAGACACACTGAGTTTTTGGACAATGTTTATTGTAACACCTCCTTGCTCAGCTGCTGCTTGAAATCCTGTTTTAAAATGTTGACAGACATTTGTGGCCATATCTTTAGTATAACAGAAATAGCAAATTTTCCAGGTTAAGAGCAGACACTGGGCCCATTTTTTTTCTAGAAAACAAACTATATTGGAGAAATCTCTTCTATTTCTCACAACAACAATTGCAGAAGTTTGAATCTGGGGCTTTTGGAAGAGCAGAACATTCCTAGCTTGATTTTGGAGTTTTCTTTTTCTCACACATTGTTTGGATTTGTTGGCTTAGTTTTAGTTGGGATTTTTTTGTTTCATTTAGAGAATGAGAGGAATAAAACCCAAACCCTCCTCTGGGAAAACTGGAAAATTTTGAAATGGGGCCAGTGAAAGATAACAGCCACGGAAGACTGCAATACAATTAAATTGTGTTAATTTGCAGATGATTATGCATATTTCTTTAAATACTTCTGCAAAGTTCTCCCTCCACCCCAAATCAGTCTCTTGCCTTTCCTGGAACTTGTGAGGAAAAAGAAAAAAAAGTAAGAAAACCATTGTTACCCTAAACTTCCTTAAGCTGTTCAAATCCACATCTGTTGTCTGGGGAATCACCTCATTTCCTCCTGAAATCCTTTGCATTACATCCAAGCCTTCTGGTCCAGAGTGAGGGTTTAGTTCAGGAGTTATTTCAGTGCTCTCTGGCTGAGATCCTGGTAATTTATGTGATGTTAACAGAAAGTCACACTTGAGAGAGATGGGAGCTCAATAATAATTTAACCTTTCCCCTCTCTGAGCACAGGAGTGAGCACGGCAGGGGCTGGAGGGACAGAACCACTGCCCGAGGCTGCAGGTTTGACCAAGAAGATGGCTGGCCTTTGGGAAATCCACTTCTTTCTCCTCCCACCCTTCCAGCCCCGCTTTCCCATTCAGTTCCTGAACTCTGCTGCACTGGGAAAGGCTTTTAAACACCAGGGAGAGCCCAAAATCCCAAATCCCAGGTGTTTCACAGACAGCTTCCCTCATCCAAGCACATCCTTCTGACTGTACTTTTGCCAAACCCAGACACGAGTGCAGCCTTTTTTTTCACGTTTCATGGTTTTGATTTGGACATCTGAGCTGAGAGTGAGGTGCTCAGAAATCTGTTTAATCACCTTTAATTGTCTGATCAATGATTCTCCTATAGCAGGATGTGGAGGGGAACTTTTCCCCTGGGATTTGTCCATGCTCATGTATAAGTTGGACCAAAACATTTCAGGAGATTGGGAAAAGATTGCTGAACATGAGGGGAAAATTAGCTTTGATTGCCTTTCTTCTTTTTGCTTTATTGTACGTTTCTTGCTGGATGAGGCTCTTTGGCCTTGGAATGAACCCTGGATTATTTTTAGTGGAATGCAGGACCAGCTAGAAAATCAGCAAATGAGCAGAATTTCACTGCAGCCTCTCTCCCACGGCTGGACCTGGGGAGCTGCTGCAATCCCCAGCAATCTGTTGTGTTCCAGAGCACAGAGAAACCCCCAGCTGTAGGCACTGCCTCCCCTGTGGCAGCTCCAGGATTTCTCCAAGGCAGCATGGATGTGCACGAGCATAAAGAAACGAGCTCTGAAAAGCCCAGAAATCCAAATATTCATCAGCTGGCAGAGCAGCCAGAGAGAGAAAAGGGGATTTTGAGAGCAAAATTTAGAATTATGGAATGGTTTGGATTGGAAGGGACGTTAAAAATCATTTTGTTTCATCTCCTGCCACGGACAGGGACATCTTCCACTGTCCCAAGCCCCAATGTCCAACCTGGCCTTGGGCACTGCCAGGGATCCAGGGGCAGCCACAGCTGCTCTGGGCACCCTGTGCCAGGGCCTGCCCACCCTCTCAGGGAAGGATTTCCTCCTAATACCCAATCTAACCCTACACTCTGCCAGTTTGAAGCCATTCCCCCTTGGCCACACATAGAAGAAGAGAGGTAGATCCATCACAGCCAATACTGGAGATCTTTTCTGGAGCTTTCGATGCCTCCTGGCTCTGCAGAATTAACAGGTGGGTCTGGCTTTATTTTACAAGATCTTGGTAGGAAGAGGCCACAGGGGTGGTCCCTGTGCTGGACACAGCCAGCCCCAGGTGTCTCCAAACCAGAGCCAAAGCTGGAGCAGCCTCTGTGATGCACATATTTAGGGAAGGGTTAAAACCCAGGGGTGAGAGAGGAGTGGAAAGGTGTGAGGAGCAATCCAGCAGCCCCAGGGCAGAGCAGGAACAGGGGCAGGGCCAGAGCAGCTGGGTGGGTGGGTGGGTGGCTGGCAGCCAGGTGAGGTCACCACCACAGCAGGTGATTTTCCTGCTGGGACCTGCACTTCCAAGGTTCTGGTGTAACTGCTGGATTTAAACTCGTCCTCTCTCCCATTTGTTCTGATTTCCTCTTTCATCCCCAGAAACTGTACAAGGTCTGTGCGGTTCCTCTTGCCAAACCCATCTCTGCCAAAAATGAGGAAATTTAATCACCTACAGCTCCCCTTCTCGAGTCTGTATTCTGTTACATCCCTCTGAAGTGCTGCATGCAAGGCTGGTTTTTTTCCCTGCATTAATCTGGGGATCAAATCTGACTTTTAACAGAGCAAATCCTTTGTGCTCATAACAAAATCATGTGTGGGAGACAAAAGGGTTCCCTTCTGTAAACTGCTCTTGAGTTGTTTGGGGGTTCCTCCCCCTCCATACTTTACTGCTATCAGTCCTTTTTTATTTGGAAATAAAATAATGTAGAAATAATCCCACCATCTCAGGAGTCAACCTCAAAGACAAAATATATAATTGATTTTGTAATTTTTGGTTACTATTCACTGAGGGGAGATTTTAAGGCTGGAGCCTGAGCTGGGAAAAATCTTTGCAGGACAATGAAAAGGTGATGGTTAATCCCATGTTGTTCCCACCTGGATGGATACCTGTGTTCAGCATTGCTCCCAGTTCAGCTCAGGGTCACCTTCCAGAGCATCTCTGATTTTAGACCACATTTGAAAGTGGAGGGATGTTGAGTTTTATCTTCTTTTTGCCAGGGTCAGGATTAAATGTGCAAGATGGTATTTCTTCTTTGGACTCAGATGTTTATTAGTACTTATTATATTATAGTCTCACAAACTCTGAATCCTACAGCACTTCACCCTAACAAACTAAAAATGGAGACATATCTCTCTCTTTATAAGGTTTTTTAAGGATAAACTAATTAAGAAATGATACCTAAATTATTTTTACTTTTAATTTAATAACAAACTAACTGTGGCTTGCAATGGGGACTTTTTTATCCAATTACACAAAACCACCCAAACCCACGGAGAAGAAGGTGAAGAAGAAGGACCAGCCTCTGTCCTAAAACCTCTATTTTGTTTGATATCTATTCCTGTATTCTAAACCCTTCAACTCTGAGTTTCCCACCCTGTGATATCACACACTTCTATTCAAACTCCACACCTTTAATCTCAGTTTTATTATTGAATTTTGGAAGCTTCTCCAGGGCCTCAGGTCAATGCAGTGTTCTCTTGGGGGTCAGTGCCTGGCAGCACAGAAATTCTCAAATTCTCAGCAGCCAGGGTTCCAACATTTGGAAACATCAGCCTTGTCTGCAGGATCCATTGATCTGTCCCAGGTAATATTAAACCTGTGGTAGAGGAGTTTCAAAAAGAAGTGATGACAAAACAGACAGAAGAGAGAAATTTTGGGAGCAGAGGCCCAACTGAGGGAGAAAAATTATGTGAGTGGTGGAGGATTGCAACGATCTGCCTGACCCAACTTTCTTCACAAATTCCTTGGTGAAAGCTGGTGCTGCTTCCTTCCTGTGCACCCTGCTCTCTCCTCCTTTCCTGCTCCCTTGTTCCCTTATCAAACTCCAGGAAAAAGCCACGTTCTCTCAGTTCTTCAACAATTCCTGACTGCTGTGATTGCAGGTGATTCTCGAGGGCAGGGCAAGGCCAGAGTGCTCTGGGAGCACATCCTGGTCTCTGTTACACACCTGATCAACAATTCAGCATCTTGGCTGCAGAGCAGCAATGCAAGAGTGCAAGGGGAGCAGTTGATCATAAAGGCACAGCTCTGTCTTGTGTCAGGACTTAATAAAGATGTGCTTTGTGCAGACTGAGACAGGTCACTGCATCAAAAGTGCTTTTGATCATCTCTTAAATGGCATTGTTCCTTCTCTCACATGGGCCAGACCACCAGGCCCCCAGTGACACCTTGGGGTCCCCAGCCCATCTGCTGGGGGGCTGTCAGGACAGGTTGGGGGGGTTGCAGTCACCTTGACTGCCAAACCACCCTTCTCACCTTCCTTGTTCCTAGGAAGAGTCCACGGATTTTTGAGTGGTGAAATACATAACCCATGGCAAAATACCTCACGGGTGACTGTCACTGTCATATTTTATGAAAAATCACTTTGCCAGAATTTTTCTCCTGAGAAGCTGAGAGGCCTCAGAAACGAAATGTAAACAATAATTATCTGAGTGCTTGGAATGGGGTCTGGAGGTTGTTTACCAACAGGGGCATCTTTGATTGGTTCCATGTGAATTGTTTCCAATTAATGACCAATCCCAGTCCAGCTGTGTCAGGACTCTGATCAGTCACAGATTTTTTTTTATTATCATTCTTTTCTAGCCTTCTGATGTCTCCTTTCTCTTTCTTTAGTATAGTTTTAGTAATATGATAATATAATATAATATAATATAATATAATATAATATAATATAATATAATATAATACAATAATAAATCAGCCTTCTGAGAACTTGGAGTCAATTCTCCTCTCTCACCTCGTCCTGGGACCCACAACACCACAACAATTAAGAAACACAGGTGACAGATGTATATCACTACAAACCTTGATCCCTCTGACCAGAAATAGAGCTGGGAAGGATTGAGCATGAAGGATGAAGAAAAAAATGAGTGATGGAAGACTTGCTGTGAGAATGAAAGTGTTCACGCAGTGATTACCCGTAACAACCACCCTGAATCCCCTTTCGGCTCTGAAGGTGGCTGGAGCTCAGTGGGATTCCTGTGGAAGAACAATACAATGCTGGGACAACTGAGTTGGTGGCTGTCTTGGTTTGAAAAGCCAGGTGTCTGCTAAGGAAGGCAGGAGCCTCCCCTGAAATGGAAAATGAAAACCCCCTCCCTCTGAATTATTATAATTTTAAAATTAAGGGGCTCTCAGGCAAAGATATGGGAGTAGGAATAACAGTTCTTTATTAGGAAAATTAAAAATACAAATGCAATAGTACAAAAAAGAAAACAAACCACTGCCAGAGTGAGACCGTGCCCTGCCCCCTGTGTGTCAGGGCGGTGTCCCAGCCCCATCGCAGGGGGGCTCAGCCCTCCTGCAGTGCCAGCTGTGGCTCTGCTGCAGCAGGGATCCTGCACAAGGGGGGAGTTTTCCTCTGCAGCTCCAGGGCTGCTGCAGATGGGCCTGGGCTCCCTCTGGCCATGCAGGGCAGCAGAAAGCTGCTCCTCTGGCAGTGCAGGGGGCAAAGGCTGCTGTGCTGTGCCAGCACCTCAGATTGGATCCAGGTAGGAATGCTTGGCTCCTCCCCTGGGCGGAGCATCTCCCCATGGGATGCTGGGATTGGATCAGCCCTGCAGGGACACTCAGTGGCCATGGACAGCAGAGATCTCCTGGAGGGAGGGTTGGCTGTGGGAGAGAGAGAGGAAAAACTGCCCCAGGAACAGCAGAGAACTGCCCCGGCTCTGACAGACGGTGATAGAGCACACATTCCCAGCCACAGCTTGTAACCCAAGACATTGGGAAATGCCACAGGGTCTGTGTGTCCTAGTCCAGGCCCTGCTGTTTTCCTGCTCTGTGATCCTAGAGAAGTTACTTCCTTTCTGTGCTTTCATCATGTATAAACCACTGAGGATTGAATTTACCTCCTTTGTAAAGCTGCGTGAGATTTGGTGAATATCAAAGTCCAGATATGAGTGTCACAACTCTTGAGAACCCCAGTGTTGTCTTTAGTTCAATGTGGGATTTGAGTCAGAAAATATTAACCTCTCTTTGATTTTTCTTCTTTTCTTCTTTTCAATAGGCTTATTCAGCTCCAAATCTGAAGCCACATCTTGATATGGAACAGTTTTCTAGGTCATTATCCTCAGAAATGGGAGATGTGGAGTGCTGGCATATTGCAGAAATCAAGGATGATCCTAAGAATCATCAGGAAGAGGATCATGAACTTTGCTGAATCCAAAAGTGCCCTCATAGTGC
Organism: Melospiza melodia melodia; assembly: GCF_035770615.1. Taxonomy (NCBI): domain Eukaryota; kingdom Metazoa; phylum Chordata; class Aves; order Passeriformes; family Passerellidae; genus Melospiza; species Melospiza melodia. Next base: position 3,360,169 of record NC_086195.1, read on the forward strand.
TTTATAACTTTGGCAGTGTGTTGTGCCACAAGGGAATGAAATGAAAATGTTACCAAGGTTTTTCTTCACAAAGGTTTATTGGTTCACTGGGAGGTAATCAAAAGGAGAAGGAAGAAAAAGGCAAAACACAAAACTTCCTGCACTAAAAAGAGAAGCCAAGGCAGGAGAGTTGTAGAATCATAGAATGGATTGAGTTAGAAGGAATCTTAAAAATCATCCCATGGCAGGGACACCTCCCACTGTCCCAGGCTGCTCCCAGCCCCAGTGTCCAACCTGGCCTTGGGCACTGCCAGGGATCCAGGGGTGGAATTCCATCCCAGCCCTGCCCACCCTGCCAGGGAACAATTCCTCATTGCCAAGATCCCACCCAGCCCTGCCCTCTGGCACTGGGAGCCATTCCCTGTGTGCTGTCCCTGCATGCCCTGGCAATTGTCTCTCTCCAGCTTTCCTGGGGCTCCTCCAGGCCCTGCAAGGCCACCCTGAGCTCAGCCCAAAGCTTCTCCTGTGCAGGTGAACAATGCCAGCTGTGCCAGCCTTTCCTGCCAGCAGAGCTGCTCCATCCCTCTGCCCATCCTGGAGCCTCCTCTGGGCTCTCTGCAGCAGCTCCAGCTCCTCCCTGGGCTGGGATTATTAAATGCTCTGAGTTCTTATATTTGATCAGAACTTATTTTCCCTGGTTCCAATCCTTGCAAAAGCCCCTCCTCAGTTTTGCAGCCTGTTTGGGGTGCACAGGCCCCACAGATCTGCCCTCAGTGGGGTCATGCAGACCCTGCCTGTGTTCCAGGGACAGTGTCAGGGTTGTGCCATGGGTTAGAAGCTCCAGGCTCCTCATGTTCTGTTTTGCCATCCCTGATTTATCTGTTTCTTGCTCCACCTGCAGCGCTTTCCTGCTGGCACCAACATCAGCAGGTGCTGGCACGGGTCTAGAGGATCCCAAAGAGTTTCAAAGGCTCTGAGCACTCAGATCTTGTGAGCAGCACAATACTGGTTTCACAGCAGTTCTTTATCTTTGGGTCAAAGTGATGAATTACTTTTGGGAATAATATGAGATTTTTTAAAGCCTTTTCCTCTGTGCACCAGTTTCAGACAGATGGTGACATTTCCCTTCATTATACTCCTAATTTTCCTAAGGAATTGACTAACCATATAAAAAAGTCAAACCAATTACAGCGGGCTTGGGGCACAGGTTTTTTTTCCCTCACAAAGTAGTACCTGAAATCTCCTGACTTTTTGTTTATTTAGGAGAAATTTGCATATGAAGGCAAGAGTGCTTTTAACTGTGTCAAAGCAGTATTACCATCAGAATAGATTAGAGAACCATAGGATCATTTGGGTTAGAAAAGACATTTCAGACATTGAGTCTAACCCTTAAATTAACACTGCTAAGCCCAGCATCAACCGTGTCCCCTTAAGTCACATCTGCACCTCTTTTAAACATCTCCAGGGTTGGTGACTCCTCCACCACCCAGGGCAGCCTATCCCAATGCTTGACAGCCCTTTCTGTGAAGGAAAATGTCATAATATCCATATTATGAATATAATAATAATAACAATAACAACAATAATAACAATAACAATAATAACAATAACAATAATAACAATAACAATAATAATAACAATAACAATAATAATAATAATAATAGTCCCCAGCACTGACCCTTCCATAACCCTCCTTCCTGGGAGAGTCAAGGGGTTCTGATGTTAAATTAAAATAGATACCCACACAAATCCCACTCCATCTTAGGGCTCTGGGTGCAGGCCCTAAATTACTCACCCTGATTCCCTCCCTAGACACTTCCCAAGTGTGGGAATTGCAAGCCCAGAGAGCTCCCAAGGCCTCGAGCACACAGCTCAGAGATAGAGATGGAAACAGTACAATAGAATGGTGAAACAGACACAAAATAAGAATAAAGATGCGTAGTTTAAGCAGAAATATGTTTCAAGCAAGTAGAAATATGCCTCACATAAGTAAATAAATATGTTAGGCCAGATAGTAGAAGATTTTAGAGTTTAACAGCAGAGCTTGTTACAGAGTTGATAAAAAGTAGAAGATACAGCAAGAAGTTTCTGTAGAGTTACATGATTGGACAGAAGAAGACACATTGTAGGAAATTGTATAAAATTTAGCAATTAGCAATTGGTTATGATGATGCTAACGAGATTTGTGGAAGTAGCTGATTGGATAAGAAATGTATAAAGGACATTGTAACTAGAATTAGAACTGCTTCTGATGCAAGGCTTTTAATGTGATGGTTTTGGAGGTAACAACCTTACAGTTTCTCCCTTCCTTGAGACTGATTTTGCAATAAACTCCCCTTCAGTCAACCCCATATTTCTGTATCCCAAACACCCAAGTGTGAAGAATTTGTGAACTTTATTTGAGGCAGATGCAGCAGAAGAAGCACCAGGCACCATCCCAACAGCTGGTGAAAGGAAAGCAGATTTGTGCCTGGGGAATTCATCTGCTTCTGCAGTGCTCCTCTGGAGGATGTGCAGCTGCTGTAATTGGGAAAATGTGTCAGAAATTAGATTAGGTTGGTTTCCAGTGGAAGACACCACTGAGGTGGATATAGTGATAACAAGGTAATATGTCATCCCCATGGAGATTCACATTGTTTTTACAGGATTTGAGTAATTTGGGCTCAGACACACCAATTTCCCCCAATGAAATGAATGCCAGGGATAACACAGATGCCATAATGCTGTTGATCAAACAAGAACTTAAGCTGTAACTTTCCTCATGAGTGAGAAGGGCAATATAGACACAAAAATCACTGTGGTGATGGCTATAAATTATTGACCTGAAACACTGGATACTGACATTTGATGTTGTGGTATTTCCATTGATTTCAGGACTTGGCTAATCCCTGTGGGTTCCTCCCAACTCAGAATATTCTGTGATTGTGTCCTGCTGCCTCCATGCTCCTTGGTGCAAATGGTAACGAGAGTGACAACAAAAATCCTGTGGGAAGGGACAAATCTCCCCAAACCTCAGCTGTGAGCCTGATGAAACACCACAGGTGAGAGCTGGAAGCCTGAGGGCTTTTTTGTAAGTTTGCCACATGCCTCTGGCAGATCCTGCCCCCTCAGGCATCTCTTTGTGCACCTCCGTGCTGTGGTTTCCACGAGCCTCTGGGATATCCAGCACACCCCAAGCCCTAAAATTGACTGTGACCTGATGGGGACCTCTCACACATTGAGAATGTCCCCCCGAAATTTCCCCTCAAATGAGGCACCCACATTTTCACAGAGCTCACCCTGCAACAAGTCCTCTTCTGATGGAATCCCCAGGCCGCCACACAGATGGGAAATGTTGCTGCTCCTTCCCACAGGCCCACAGCCCTGGGAGGGTGGAAGACTATTCTAAAATCTCTCAGCACTTCTGCTGCCTCCAGCAGGGATCCAATGGATTAGGCACCAAGAGAAAAACGCATCCACTGAGTTTGTGACCTTAAGGGGCTCTCTGAGGGTGAAATCCTGGCAAATCCACACTCTGTGCCAGTGTATCATTGACATAGTTCCTCAAAGGATATTTATTGAATAATTTATTGAAAAATATTGAATAATTTATTGAAAATTTTCTTCTTCTGTGGAGAAATTTGGCTGAAAAGTGACTGGGAAAGGCCCTGGGGGTGCTGTGACAGGGGCTGGACACGAGCCCAGGGGTGCCCAGGGGGGCAGGAGGCCCCTGGCAGCTGGGCTGGATGGGGAATTGTGTGTGCAGCAGGAGCAGGGCAGGGATTGTCCCTCTGTGCTGGCTCTGAGAGGCCCCTCAAACCCTGTGAGAGAACAAACTCTGTCCCTGGGACAGCTTTTACAGCACTGACAACCTTTGCTGAGGGGTGTTTGAGAGGAAGATGCTGATCTGTGGCACTCGGCTGTGGCATCCTGGAGCAGAAATCGATGTGCAATAATGTAAACTTTTGCCCACCTTTAATTCTCACCCCGCTGCTCCATGAGCCGTGTGTGGCTCCGGGAGGGTCGGATAACACCGCGGGAGCTGGGGGATGTTTGCGGGACGGAGATGCCATCTAGTGGGAACAGCAGCTGGGGACAGGGCAGGAGAGGAGGGTCCTGGCACCCCTCCCCGTCCCCCCGGTGCCACACACAGCCCTGGCATGGCGACGTGAGGTGGCACTGGGTTCACAAGTGACAAAGCCTTCGATAACGTGGGGACAAAAAATAAATAATAGACAAAAAAAAAGAGGTTTGTGTTGTCCTTGATTCTTGATCTGCAAGTTGGGCGGGAAATGAGTCTCAGGCAGAGTGCTTGAAACAAGGGGCTGAGAGGGGAAAATCTTGCACAAATTCAGGGAGAAACAGCATCAAGGAATTGTGGAATATCCTGAGCTGGAAGGAACTCACAGGATCATCGAGTTCAACTCCTGTCCCTGCCAAGACCCCCAACAATCCCACCCTGGGCAGCACTGGCCAAAGGCTCCTGGAGCTGTGGCAACCTCAGGGCCGTGCCCATTCCCTGGGCAGTGCCAGCACCCTCTGGGCAAGAGCCTTGCCCTAAAACCCAACCTAAATCCCTCCTGGCCCAGCTCCAGCCCTCCCTGGGTGCTGTCCCTGTCCCAGAGCTCGGAGCTGTCCCTTGGGAGTTCTGCCCTCAGTGTGCTCTGCTCCAGCTGGGCACACCAAGTGCCCTCAGCTCCTCCTCCTGTGGCCTCCCCTCCAGACCCTTCACCATTTGTTCTCTCCTGCTTTGTCCCTCTGGGCTGCTGACAAGTGGAACAGGTTCCTCAGGTGTGTCCTGCTCAGCCATCCTGTTTCCTCAGGTGAGGTGATGGGCAGTGAATGTGTATGTCATGGAATGGACTGAAGCTGGCTGGGAGGGAGCCATCCTGTGAACCTGAAGTGAAGAGTAAGAGAGACTGATTTCAGCCTCAGAATGGCACTTTTCATTTTTTATTTTTGGTAAAGATGGACAGGGACACCTCCCACTGTCCCAGGATGCTCCAAGCCCCAGTATCCAACCTGGCCTTGGGCACTGCCAGGGATCCAGGGGCAGCCACAGCTGCTCTGGGCACCCTGTGCCAGGGCCTGCCCACCCTCCCAGGAAACAACATCTTATATCTAACCTGATTTTCCTCTCTTTCAGTTTGAGCCCATTCCCCTTTGTCCTGTCACTCCAGTCCCCAATGAATTGTCCCTCTCCTGTTCCCCTGTTGCCCTTTCAGGTATTGCAGCCTGTGAGGGCTCCTCTCCAGGCTGAATGTCCTCAGATTTCTCACCTATGTATAAGACAAGTGCTGGGCATGCAGATCCTTCTTGTGCTCAGGGGGGAATTTGCCCCAGTGGGCAGCAGGGATGTGGGAGGGGTGAGGGACAGCAGGATGGGACAAAGCACCATGGAGTTCATCTGTTCCCTCACCATTCCTCTCTCCAGATCAGTCTCTGCTCCATCTTCAGTTTAGAGCAGCAGAGGCTTTGCTCTGAATTCTTACCCTGACAGTTCCTGGAGACCCAAGGTGAGAGAGTTTTGTGGGCTGTACCCTTCCCATGGGATCCCTGAACATTAAACAGGACCAACATTTCCAGGATCAAAACACTTCAGCAAGGGTCACTGCACCAGTCTCTGAGGGCTTTGAAGATCCAGAGCGTTTTCCACACATTTAGCCTTTATCTCAATCCACATTTGTGAATGAAGGGATTATAATGTCCCTAAAACCTCTTGATGCTCAAAGAACAGAATGTGAGTCTGCAGCAGCTCCTGAGATCACTTTGCAGATGTATAATTCAAAAATGAAAAATTTTGCTCACACATTCAGCCAGTTCTCTTTTTTGCTTCCTTTTCCCTGTTGCTGCTCTTCTCTTCATCTATAAATAGTGCCTGGTCCCAAAGCAGTGCTGGAGCAGCTCTTCTTATTATCAGCAAAGCCTGATCATTTTGTCTGCCAAGAGCTTAAATGTGCTGAGGAGCTTCAGAAAGACCTGGATGTGGGGGAAATGTCCTGCCTCTGCCTTTTTACCCAGGAGAGAACTCCAGGTACCTTGTGCTGGGATTGGGGATCCTGTGTGGATTCTTCTGTGAGGCCATTTCAGAGGGAGCTGCCTGGTCCAGCAGAACTCTGCCTCCTCCATCCTGATGCCTTGTGCAGGCTGCCCCAGAGCAGAGGCTGGACAGAGCTCCAGAATAAAGCAGGGATTTATTCACAGCATCTCCTCCATGGATGCACCTTGGGCAGCACCAGAGCCCAGCCAGGGCTGCACCCAGGATGAACCAAAATGGCCCCAAAATGCACGGCCGGGCACGGGCTCTGTCCCTGGGATCAGTTCTGCTCCATTTGCACCTTGCAGTTCATTGTCCCATTCCAGCTTTAGCCCTGCAGTCCCACCCTGCTTGTTTTTCTCTCTCCAGCCCACGGGGTTTGTGCTCCTGGGCTGAGATTTGGATCATTTGTCCTTGGTGCCCAGCTGGAGCAGGAATTGTTTTGTCTCCCTGCTCTGTGCACAGACCTCACCATCCCATAATATGAAACTTAGAAGTACACACTAAAGCAGCACAGAATCTGTGTTACCTAAATTTTAATTTTCAGAACTAAATCAAGCTAAAACTTGAGGCATCAATCCCAAACCCAGGGTCAGAGATCCCACCTGTGGGAATCAGAAATTAAACCATTTTTGCGTCCTCATGAGGGTGAATTCCTTGTGGAAGTTGGCCATTGTGTTCTTAAGTTGATTGATCCCCTGATTATCTACAGCTGGATGTATTTTGATGCTGCAGGAGCTGCCCAGCTCCTTGGAGTGCAGAACTCGTTCCCTGGTGTGGATTCATCCCCTGGCTCCCAGAGCTGGCACAGGAGGAATGCTGGACTCTTCCTATGAGAGACTGAAGAACGCGAAAGGCTTTAATGCTGTTCTGCTTGGAGAGTTTCCTGCAAGAGAGGTGAAAACAATTCCCATCTCTTTCCATCAGCAAAACGTCTCTGTCAACAGCAGCTGAAAAGCAAATGCTTGGGAAATAAAGTGTGGTAAAGGAGGGATTTCTGGTGCTGATATCCCTGTCTGGAGCAGCTTGTTTGCCAAGAGCAGACAGACCTGGGTGTTGTTTTTCCAGTTTTCAGTTAAGAGTTTTGTCTTGCTGCTGCTGCAGTTCACCCTGCAGGAGGCTCCTTGTGTGGCAGAGGTGTTATTTATCCTTCACTCTCTGCCTGGACAGCAGGAACTGCTTCCCTCAGCCTCCTTTATTTGCTTTTGCAACAGTACAGCTCTGCCTTGTTCCTTCTGTGCTTATTTCTTCTGCTCTTTCTTCCTCCTTCCCTGCTGAAGGCAGATCAATGCTTGACCTGGTCATGAACTGGCCAAGATATTTTTCAGATATTTTTCAAGACATTTTTCTTTATTCAAGAATTGATCATTAGAACTTTGTGCAGGGAGAAAAATAATGAGGCAAAAATGTAATTTTTTTTCCCTCGGAAAAATTTTGGGCATAACTGCAAGGGAGTAATTTACATCATTATTGTTGTTGTTATATTGCTGCAAAAATACAGCAGCAGTGGTATTTTGTGTTTAGGTTTAGATGTCTGTTATTTCTTATTTATATTATAAATTGTGAGTTCTATTGTATTTCACTAACAAATTGTAAAATGGTTAACCCTGTTTATATAAGGTTTTTTAAGTTTAAACTATTTAATTAAGAAATGACTTCAATTACTTTTATTTTTAACTTAACTAATTACTCAAAATTCATAATGTGGTTTTTTCTGCCTGGATTTGGAATGATGCTGTAATTACTGACAGAAAGAGGATCCAGTTCTCCAAAATCATAGTAACATTGACAGTAAAACTGAAATTGTTTATGAACCTTTAAAATGGAAGAGTGATTAAAAGAGTGATTAAATACTACACAGAACGTACAGGAGTCAAAGAACACAGGTTTTACTTTCAATTATATATTGGCAGCACAACAAGTATTGAGTCTTCCCTTTTAATGCCCTTTTTTTGTTATAAATTATAAAATACTATTTAAACACATAAAGAAAAAGGTAAAGAAGGAGGACTAATCACTGTTCTAAAACTTTAATCTTAGTTCTATATATATTATTATATTCTAAAACTTCGAGTTTTATGTCTTCTACTTAGTGATATTACATACTTCTGATTAATCTACACACTCATAATCTCAGTGTAATCAATTAATTTTGGAATTTCTCTACAGCTTCAGGCTAAATGCAGCGTTCCCCAGGGAATCAGAGTCTGTTAGGACAGAAAGTTTAAATTTCTCTGCATCCGGCGCTCCAGCAGTCTTTCTTATGGATTTGGCTTTTTTAGAGGGAACCTTTCCTCTCTGGTGAGAGCTGTGCCCGTGATTACCAGAGCAATTCCCATCCTGCCAGCCCTGGAGCAGCAAACAATCCAGCAGCTGCCTGCTGTGCTTCGTGCTTTCCCCCTCCATGGGCACGGATAAACTGGGGAGAACACACAGTAAATTGATTCTGTTTGTCAGGTAGAAAAACAATTTATAAAGAGTGGGGAACTGACTGAGGGTGAGAGAAATGTGGGATTTTTTTATTGAGAACAAGTGAGAGTTTTGTTTCGCCTGGTTCAGGTTTGTTATCAGCACTCTCAGAGGGCTGTCACCAAATGCCACTGCCTTCAAAGCCATGTGCTGTTTCTGAATAAAATAAATAAAATAACCTTTTAAACTGGGCACTGTTGCCTGGTTGTGGATGTGTTGGTGATGGAGGCTGATGACTTTTGAAAATCTGCCCTTGCTGAGCTGCACAGGTGGAATTCCAGGTGGAATTCCAGGTGGAAAAAAACAGTGGGAATTATCACCAAAGGGGTATTGGAGAGAGACAGAGGTGATACAGAGACTCCATCATCAGAAGGCATGAAAAGCACTTTATTATTAGAAATCCACAGTTCTTATAGAAACAATGGTGGACCTAAGACCTGACTGGCCTTTAGGAATCTTCTCTCACCTATTGGGCAAGAAGGGACAACTCCTTCTTGTAAACACCTTTGACAAACAGAGATTGGGATAATAATTGTTTTAATTCTTTCTCTGAGCTTTCTCACAGGAAATCCTGGGAGAGCCATGTCTGTCTGTTCAGAGGATGTGTGATTACCACAGGAGTCCCTCACTTGGGGTAAAACAACTTTTCCTACCTCATGCAGGAGTCACTGCAGGGTCATGTCCTGGCCTCGGCCAAGCTGCAGTGAAAAATTAATGCTCTGAGCCTTGCAAATTTTCCTCTTGCTGCTTTTGAGCCCTTCCCCAGCACGGCAGGGTGTGTTTGTGCAGAAAAGGTGGATATTATGCCTATGTGATTTTTCCATGAATTTTTGAGAATGCATGTAGGAAATAATCTTGTCCTCCAGCTACAAGTCAATGCAGGAGGGAGAGTTCATGGAATAACAAATTCTTCGGTCTCCAGATGATTTGACTAAAAAACTGAGGGAAAAAACCCCCACTTTTACTAAAATACTACTCTTTCTGCTCTCCACAAGATTACACAAACATTCACACTTGCTGTGGAGAGAAGAATCAGGAGGTGGCTTTCAGAATAAAAGTAAAAGTAAAAGGAATAATCTATTCACCTGACTTGATCCAAGCTCTGCTGAGCCAACAGAACTAAGCAGGAGAACACTGGGAGGTGCAGGTGCTGCTTTCTTTTCCATGTTCTCCATAGACTGTGGCATTTATGGCTCTCTTTATCCCATAAAAAATGGAATAACAGTGTTTTAAGAGCCATTCCTTGCCAGAAAGTCCTCAGTAGCCTTAGCCCTGTAGCTGCTAGATAGAAATTTCTTTGGATCTTACCCAATGGTTGAAGGTCCTAATAAAACCTCACCTGTGCATGTGTTCTTTCCTCCTGCATTTTAAGTTTTTCACCATAAAATATGCTGTGATTGAAGTCTGCCCCTGGTGAAGAAGCAGCAGACTCCTGGTTTTTGGTTTTTGTTCCAAATCCCAGCAAACCAGTGGAACTTCAAGCTGGGAACAATTCAGGTGGAGCTCAGCAGTCCTGGCTAATTAATTACTCTGTCCATGCTGGGTAATGAGGAGGGACAGCCATTTAAAACACAATCGAGTTATTCCATAATATCTGGCCAGATTTGCAAATCTTGGTGGAAAATACACCGGAAAATGCTAAGATGAGGTGAATTTCTGGTTTTTTATCAGTGCTGAAGAGTCAAGGAGTTTCAGTGTGCTGCAGCAGGTGCAATCCAGCCAGAATCCCGTCTTCCATGGGAAGGAAACATCCCTGGGAGGAAATTACACCCTAAAAAAGAGGCAGAAGACAATCTATCTGAAGCCAGTTTGTTACTCCTTCTATATATTTATCTCTTCTTGCAAACCCTTCTGTGACATTAAATTTATGGGGTGTATTTTATTTAGATTACTGACCAAATCTCTCTATAGAGGCCACATCTCTACCAGTAAGGTAAAGGGTGTCAGGGAACATTCTCAGCTGCCATAATTTTTTTTTTCCTGTTCAGTACAACTTTTAGAGCAGTCCTTAAAATGGTTTCTGTCTCAGACAGATAGGACTCTCCAAAATCTCTTCGTTCCTGATAAATAATATACTTATTGAGAGGCTCAGAGTTCTTTAGGATGAATGTGACTGGTCTCTGACAAAGAATAGTCCTGGGAACAATAGTCCATGTTCACCTTCTGGGAAAAGGGCACAATGAATGTGAACTTTAAATCCCATCCTTGCTCCCAGAAATTGGCAATTTTTGACCAAACTTGCTCTGTGTAGAGCTGCTCTTGCCATTTGTGAAGATGAGAATTGGTTTGTTATCAAAGTGTGTCACAGACATAATTTCTGAAAAATATTTTAGTTAGGATTTTTCCTCCTGAGAAGCTGAGAAGCCTCAGAGGAAAAGAAAAAATTAATTATCTGCTGCTGTGGAATACAACAGGTGCATCTTTGATTGGTCCATGTGAGTTGTTTCTACTTGATGACCAATCACAGTCCGGCTGTCTCAGACTCTCTGGTCGGTCACAAGATTTTATTATCATTCCTTTCTTTTCTATTCCTTTCAAGCCTTCTGATGAAATCCTTTCTTCTATTCTTTTAGTATAGTTTTAGTATATCATTTTCTATTAATATAATATATATCATAAAATAATAAATCAGCTTTCTGAAACATGGAGCCAAGATTCTCATCTCTTCCCTTGTCCTGGGACCCCTGTGAACACCTCCACAAAAGTGCTTTGAATTTAATGTTGTGTCAGCTTCTCTGGCTGGGGAATTTGTGTAATCCAATCAATTCTGATATAAAACAAGGTGAATACTTTGACATAAATGGTTGTCTGAGGAGCAGAGCAATGAGGAACCCGAGTCAGGAGCTGTCTTCCTGCACAATGCCCCAGATCTTGCCACTGGGTCAAGAAACCTCTTTATGCATTTTTGTTTTTTACAGAACAGCATCTGCTTAACTTTGATCTCTTTGGTTGAGCAGAGACAAATCCAGACCTTCCTATGAGGGGAATCTTTGCTCCTCACTCACACATATTTCACTTCTCCTCTCTGCCAGAGTCTGCTAGTGCTCTGGGCATTTTAGGCTAAGAGAAAGATTAAATTTGGGTTGAGCCTTTACCTCAGCACAGCTGCTGCTTTATGTGACTGCAGTGCCTGTGAGGACACGCCTAAATCCTGACAGGATCCAGCCCTCACTGTGGGAACCTGGGCAAGACACCCAAATTTCTGTGCTTAATCAGCTGTGATCAAACTGATTCCTGCTGCATGGATCTTAAAAGCATGGGTCATGCTCCAGATAGTTGCTTTTTAATGGAGAATGAAAATAAGAGGGGAATCAGGGGATTGTAACACTTGTCTGCAAATCTATCACTCAGAAGCCTGTGACTTTAACATTAATTACTGGAGAATAATGAGTGAGCAGCAAACAAGAGCCAGCCCCATTACTTAGACAGAAATAATCTGTTAGCAACACAAAGTGGATTTGGGAGCAGCACCATAAATATCTGGTGCAGATCATTAGATTAGAGATGGTTTTTTACAGAGCAGTGCAGAGGGGTGGATATTGAAGGGGAAGTTTATGGAAGTTTATGACTTTTTTTTGAGTGAGATGGATTGTTCTTACTCTTAGAGCAATACAAATCTTAATAGTAGATTGCTAATTGGGACTGTTCCACTTTAGGTAAAGATAATATACGATTATTTTTATAAAAGCAGAGGGATTAGCATTTTTAAGAGTTACCCTAAGCTTGTTTTTATGAATCTTCTGCCCCCTTTCCCATTTCTGTCTCACAGGGAAGAAGGGGGGAGTTAACTCTCTTTGAGATCTCCAGATTTCTCTGTATGTGCAACAAATTCCCTGCTCTGCTCCAACATTTATCCTTTTTCTTTTCTCAATTTAATCTTTTAAACTATTAAAATCTCTAGGAGTTTTCTAGAAAAACCTCTAGAAATTTCCACAAGGTAGGCCCCATTCCATGCAATTTTTGCCAAACACCAAAGAAGTTTCTAGACCAGGTTGGTGAACTCCCACTGGAGTACGCATCTTAATTAGGTGGAGTTAATTGCCCCTTGCAGTTCCCTGTCCACATTGCCTCTGCAGCAAGCAAAGGTCACTCATTTATGCAGTTAATTGGATATTTTAGGTAAGACAAATCCCAGCCAGGTATGGGCTGTGAGGGGAAATTGCCAGCTCACCTTCCTTGCACTTTGCTAGGATGGCTCATGCTTCACCTTTCCAAAATAGCCATAGAGCTCTCTCTGATCTCCAGAGACAGAAACAGGGATCTGTAAATGAAGGCTGGAGGTTCAGCCCTTTTCAAAATGACTGAATTCTGCTTTTCTGTCTATATCCCTTGCATGTGACCCCAAACACGAGCTCAAAGAATAATGAGAATGAAAAAAGGAGAAGCTTTAGAAATGTTGGCCTTAACCTCTGCTTGTTCTCTCCATCTGCAGTTTCCAGACAGTTAAATTGGGGATTTTCAGTGAGTTTGAAATCCTGAATGTGTCTGCTACAGCCAGAAACTTTTATCTTCATTCTCCCATCTCTTTGGATCTGCCCTGGATGGGGAATTGTGTGTGCAGCAGGAGCAGGGCAGGGATTGTCCCTCTGTGCTGGCTCTGAGAGGCCCCTCCAGGGCTGGGCCCAGTTCTGCTGATGCCTTGTGCAGGCTGCCCCAGAGACGAGGCTGGACAGAGCTCCAGAATAAAGCAGGGATTTATTCACAGCATCTCCTCCATGGATGCACCTTGGGCAGCACCAGAGCCCAGCCAGGGCTGCACCCAGGATGAACCAAAATGGCCCCAAAATGCACGGCCGGGCACGGGCTCTGTCCCTGGGATCAGTTCTGCTCCATTTGCACCTTGCAGTTCATTGTCCCATTCCAGCTTTAGCCCTGCAGTCCCACCCTGCTTGTTTTTCTCTCTCCAGCCCACGGGGTTTGTGCTCCTGGGCTGAGATTTGGCTCATTTGTCCTTGGTGCCCAGCTGGAGCAGGAATTGTTTTGTCTCCCTGCTCTGTGCACAGAGCTCACCATCCCTGAATGTGAACCCAGACCCACACACTAAAGCAGCACAGAATGTGAAAAATAAAAAAGAATAGAAGTATTTTATATATACAGAATATAAAAAATATAAACCCTGAGGCATCCTGGCTCCTGCAGGAGAGCCCTGGAGGGGCTGGAGCGTGTCCAGGGCAGGGAACGGAGCTGGGCAGGGGCTGGAGCCCCAGGAGGGGCTGAGGGAGCTGGAAGGGGCTGCAGAATCCCTGAGGAGCTGGAAGGGGCTGAGGCTGGAGCAAAGGAGGCTCAGGGGCCCTCGTGGCTCTGCACAAGTCCCTGCCAGGAGGGCACAGCCGGGGGGGTCGGGCTCTGCTGCCAGGGAACAGGGACAGGAGCAGAGGGAGCGGCCTCAGGCTGGGCCAGGGCAGGCTCAGCTGGGACAGCAGCAGCAATTTGCCCATGGAAAGGGAGCTCAGGCCTTGGAACAGATTTAGCAATCTCTCCGGTTTACAGGTGATGTACCTCATGCAAAACCCATTTTTTTTGCTCCTCATACCATGAGTTGCAAGCAGGAGTTGCTCAGGTAGGGATCTGGTATGGTTGGATGTGGTGGTGTTCCCAGGGGTCCCAGGACAAGGGAAGAGATGAGAATCTTGACTCCATGTTTCAGAAGGCTGATTTATTATTCTATGGTATATATTATATTAAAAGAAAATGATATATGAAAACTATGCTGAAAGAATAGAAGAAAGGATTTCATCAGAAGGCTTGAAAGGAATAGAAAGGAAGGAATGATAATAAAATCTTGTGACTGACCAGAGAGTCTGAGACAGCTGGACTGTGATTGGCCATTAATTAAAAACAACCACATGAGACCAATCCCAGATGCACCTGTTGCATTCCACAGCAGCAGAAAATCATTGTTTACATTTCATTTCTGAGGCCTCTCAGCTTCTCAGGAGAAAAATCCTAGCAAAGGTATTTTTCATAAAATGTGTCCATGACAGTTGGATCTGTGCACGTTGGGAAGAGCAGCCAGAACATCTGAATTTCTCCCCTCCTGATTTCTCTCAGCCTGGCCAAGGTCCTCATTACAAGAAATTAGCACAATATGAGAGGTCACTGCTCCTTGCAGGGAAAGTTTGTTCTGGCTGTTCAGAAGTTTGTGCTCTCTGAGGGTTGAAATCCTTCACCTCCAAAAGATGGAAATGGAATATCTCAGTGCTTCCTACTTTCACCAGTCTGTGGGAAAGCACAGCTCTCTGTAAGGAATTGCAACATTTTCATTCCTGGCCATAATCTAAATCAATGATGGAATAAAAATTATTATTTTTTCAACTGACTGTAAGAACTATCCGTCTATGGAAGTAGCGTTGAACAGTAAATTACTGTAATTGCTTTCAGGCAATGAGAGCTTGAGTTCTTAATATGTTTATTCTTGAATATCTGAGATCTCTGACTTTCACAAGAAATCTTGCCTTCTGGTAACTGTGATACTGATTTCTAAGAACAATTTGTTCAGTGTTTGCCTTTAAAATCCAGCAATTATTACGAAGCAGCCCAGCCTCACTGATTAGTCCAGAATTGCCTGGTTAAAGCAGCATTTAAAATAATGAATCATCCCACTGTTTCTCTGGTTTTCCAGTGAATTATTTGCACTTCTTTAGACAAATGAGGAGATTAGCTGGAAACCTTAAGTAATGAGTATTCTCCATTGTCTCTGTGATTAAAGCTGAGATTATCTCCCTGAGTCTTTGCTATCCAGGCTGTGATTTCACAAGTCAATTAAGCATGTTGCTAACATTTAAATATGCAAGAAAGCATTAGTTTTGTGATGGAAGTCTCAGTAATTTTGGGCTCCATACAAAGGGAACTGTTGAAGGACTCTAGCTTTCCTCAAAAAACCCAATATATTATTTTAATTCGAATTTATGTGTAAATAATAGTAGAAAAATGGCTAAAAATCAGGATGTTTATTCATCACTCAGAAAAATCATAGAGTGTGCACCATTCAGGGACAATTGTTGTGCAACAGCTGAAAGAAAACTATTTGTAGATCTTGATGAAATAGTGGCATGAAACCCAGGCAAAAAAAGTGAGAAAATATTGGAAAGGAAATTATCACTTCTATGTTTTGCAACAAGAAAAAAATAAAAAGGGAAAAAACTGTAAACAGGTCTTCAGTGCATAAAAATAAATGCATTTAATAATACTTAACTGAGTGAAAGTCACTTCCCTGTTGAAGGGGAATTTTTTGCCACATTCCATAGCTATTCTTAGCAGGAAGGGACAGTTCACAGAGCAAGAGAGCAAACCCTTTTCCTGGTGTGCAGGCAGTAAACAAAGGAAACGCATCTGAAGCTGTGACCTGGCCCCAAACCTCGTCCCTCTCTCGGTATCAGCGATCAGGAAATGGGAGCGTTTGCTAAAGAGATTTGCACATTGCTCACAACGTGCTGGGGAGAAGGAAGATTCATGAACATCCAGAAGATGGCATAGATGCAGCAAGGCTGTGTGTGGGGAAAGGGGGGAAAGAAAAGAAAAAAGAAAAGGAAAAAAAGGAAAAGGAAAAGAAAAAAAGAAAAAAAAGAGAAGGAAAGGAAAGGAAAGGAAAGGAAAGGAAAGGAAAGGAAAGGAAAGGAAAGGAAAGGAAAGGAAAGGAAAGGAAAGGAAAGGAAAGGAAAGGAAAGGAAAGGAAAGGAAAAGAAAAGAAAAGAAAAGAAAAGAAAAGAAAAGAAAAGAAAAGAAAAGAAAAGAAAAGAAAAGAAAAGAAAAGAAAAGAAAAGAAAGAGGAAGGAAGTGTCGGAAGGAAGTGTCGGAAGGAAGGAAGTGTCGAAGGAAGTGTCGGAAGGGAAGGAAGGAAGGGAAGGAAGGGAAGGAAGGGAAGGAAGGGAGGAAGGGAGGGAGGGAGGGAGGGAGGAAGGGAGGAAGGGAGGAAGGGAGGAAGGGAGGAAGGGAGGAAGGGAGGAAGGGAGGAAGGAAGGAAGGAAGGAAGGAAGGAAGGAAGGAAGGAAGGAAGGAAGGAAGGAAGGAAGGAAGGAAGGAAGGAAGGAAGGAAGGAAGGAAGGAAGGAAGGAAGGAAGGAAGGAAGGAAGGAAGGAAGAAGGAAGGAAGGAAGGAAGGAAGGAAGGAAGGAAGGAAGGAAGGAAGGAAGGAAGGAAGGAAGGAAGGAAGGAAGGAAGGAAGGAAGGGGAAGGAAGACAAATTTTCCAGGGCGCTACTCCAGGAAATATCAACACATGGACAAAAAAGATGGAGTAACAAATTTTTGAGGAAGGACTGTAAAAGCTGCAGGCAGGGACACAGAGGGGATGGAGCCTCTTGGAGAGGCTGGAACCTACAAAAAATAAAGGGCAGTGAGGAGGCTGGGAGAGGCTGCAGGAGTGGAGGGGCAGAACCA
Organism: Melospiza melodia melodia; assembly: GCF_035770615.1. NCBI lineage: Eukaryota > Metazoa > Chordata > Aves > Passeriformes > Passerellidae > Melospiza > Melospiza melodia. Next base: position 3,377,010 of record NC_086195.1, read on the forward strand.
AAATTTAGGATATCTGTAAGGAAAACATGGTGGGACAGGCCTGCCAATAGCTCCTGATGGGATTGGAAAGGGAAAGCTGTTTCTTTGAATGTTATTGAGATGTTACGAATGTGGATTATTGTAATGGTGTTTTTATTAGGTGTTAATAATGGGTATTATTAGATTGATGTTAATAAGTGTGCTATTATCTGGCCTGGATTGGCAAAGAGTTGGTACAAATATGGTTTTAGTATTTGTAGTCTCTGTTATTACAAAAACAATTAAAATACTATTTTAATAATATAATATAAATATATTAATTTAAATTATATAAATAATATAAAAATATATAATATAACATACATATATGTTAACACATTATGTTAATAACATAAATATAATAATTCAAATACTGTTTTAAAAATTATTGTAGCCAATAGCTCAAGTTCAGCCACAATGAAATATTTTATTTGGGATGGTTATTTTGGAAATCAGAAAACACTGGACAAATTAAGCTTTCCCCATAAAATATGATGTCAGGAGACAATTCCCAACCAGCGCTCCTGGTACACAATGTCAAAGACACTTAGACCCCAATCTTTGATTGACCTGTGGCACTTTCTATAGTAAATAATTAAATATACTCTTTGGTGAAAGAGGAGCCAGTCTAGTTTAAGGTGAAAACCACAAATTCTGTGAAGAATTAAGAAAAAAAGAAAGAAGCAGACAGATTTTCTCCTATTTTAGCAGCAAAACTATTGCTCTAAAATATGATTTCCTGCTTGGTGGTTTCTACATCATCTTAAAGAATGACAACAGGAGTGTCTTCCACAGAGCACAGTTCCATTTTTGGGGTAGGATACCAGACTACCCTGCCAAAAATCCAACTGTCCTGGTCCACCGTGAATATGTAAACTTTCAGGATGGGATCTGTCTATTTCATTTTACTGAACATGTTCTATATTGTGAGATTGTGAGGATAAAGAATTGGTAATAATCAGTGCTGTAAAACCTGGTTTTGTATTAAGGAGAAAAAAATGTCATGTTTGTTTCATGGAACAGGAAATAAATTTCTACTTCTTTGTCTGACAGGTGTAGAGTTGGCAGTGCTGGAGATATTTAAGTGTGAGTTATGAAAAAAATCCTTTAGATTTTGAGGTTACGCTGAAATTCTTGCTTTTTCCAGAATTCTTATGTATAAAAGAATCCTTTATCTATTATCTTGGAGCTAGCAAAAAAAAAGAAATGCCTAGCTAGCAAAAAAAAAGAAATGCCAATTATTTCATTTAAAAATATAACTATGAAATAAAACTTAATGAATGACCGGTTCCAGAAAAACCATACAGTTCCTTCCATGTAAATGTAGCTGGCCTTAAAAACATCTCAGGATTCTCTACAACATACCTGGCACCTTCTGGCTTAGAGCAAGTGCTGACTTTGGTGTTCAGAGTTTGGCTGGGAGGGGAGCAGCTCTCCCTCATGGAACCATGGAATAGTTTGGGCTGGAAGGGTGTCTTGGTTTGGAAAGCCATGTGTGTGCTAAGGAAGGCAGGAGACTCCCTTGAAATGTAAAATGTAACCCCCCTCTCTCTGAATTATTATAATTTTGAAATTAAGGGGCTCTCACGCAAAGATATGGAGCAGGAATAACAGTTCTTTACTAGAGAAGAAAATAAAATAAAATAAAAATGCAGTAAACACAAAACAACACTGCCAGAGTCAGACCGTGCCCTGTCCCCTGTGTGTCAGGGCGGTGTCCCAGCCCCATCCCAGGGGGGCTCAGCCCTCCTGCAGTGCCAGCTGTGGCTCTGCTGTCAGCAGGGATCCTGCACAAGGGGGAGTTTTCCTCTGCAGCTCCAGGGGAAGAGGCAGCTGCTCCTCTGGGAATGCAGTGGAAAGGCTGCTCTGCTGTGCCAGCACCTCAGATTGGATCAGGCAGGAAGCTTGGCTCCTCCCCTGGGCGGAGCATCTCCCCATGGGATGCTGGGATTGGATCAGCCCTGCAGGGACACTCAGTGGCCATGGACAGCAGAGATCTCCTGGAGGGAGGGTTGGCTGTGGGAGAGAGAAAGGAAAACACTGCCCAGGAACAGCAGAGAACTGCCCCAGCTCTGACAGGTGGAATGAACACACACCCAGCCACAGCTTGTATTTGACAAAGGGACATAAAAATTCATCCAGTTCCAAGGGCAGGGGACACCTCCCACTGTCCCAGGCTGCTCCCAGCCCCAATGTCAACCTGGCCTTGGGCATTCCAAGGGATCCAGGGGCAGCCACACCTGCTCTGGGAAATCTGTTCCAGTTCCCCCTGGCACAAGCAAGGAGCTGAGATCTCCCTAAGACCTCTGGTCCCATCCCACGTCCCTCTGGGGCTCTCTGTGGCACTAATGAAGTTCAGTTTTCCAGGCATTAATTGTCTGTTCCACACTGCTCTTGGAGCTGTCAGGGTGAACTTGCAGGAGCTTAGCCAGCACTCTGTGAGGCACGTATTATCCCACCTCTCACCAGCCTTGTGAAATCAAAAGTAGCCATGCCAAAAGATAACTGTTTCGTAAGCACATCCCTCCCTGCTGAACTCAGAGGCCTCAGCCCTCAGTTAGTTAATCACAAATCAGGCTGATTGTTTTATTAACATTAACAAAGCTCCAAATTTTTGGCTTTCTGCCTTTGTGAGACTCCGCTGTTGTGTCTGAAGTGACACTTTGAGAGGCCCCTTGTCTCATAAGTCTCTTCTTTTGGCTCGTGTTTTAAATTTCCCATTTTCTCTCTTTTGGCTCATGTTTTTAATTCCCATTTCTTGTCAGATTTAACCATTGAGCAGCTCTATAAAAATTCTAATGCTGATTTCTCCTCAACCATAGGCTCTGAATTTTAACCTGCCTGTAAGATTAAAACAGCAACTTGACACAGAGTTTTAAAACACAAACATCTTTCCAATCACTTCACTCTTGATGTGTTTTAAACTTTGGCAAAACATAAGAATTTTGTGTTTACTGCTTGCCAGAATGCTGCACATACTCCACAGCAAGTGGAATGCTGCTCAAGCTCTGAAGTAATTTATTGTTATAAATCAAACTGCTGACTCTCCATTCTAAACAGAGGAGGAATCACCAAAATTCAGCCTTTTCAGTTGGAACAGCAAAGCAACTACCCTGGGATGGTTTGGAGCAAAATTCACTGACTGCATTGTCAGAGACTGCATGTCTTTCTTTTTCATTTTAGTCTTAATATTTAATATTATTTATTTAATTAATAGGCTACATATTATTTTTTTTAATTGCTGATTTTCACAGGGAAAAAATCCCTCCGCTAGCTAATTCTACCTCCCTCTTTCTTTCTTTCTTTCTTTCTTTCTTTCTTTCTTTCTTTCTTTCTTTCTTTCTTTCTTTCTTTCTTTCTTTCTTTCTTTCTTTCTTTCTTTCTTTCTTTCTTTCTTTCTTTCTTTCTTTCTTTCTTTCTCTCTCTCTCTCTCTCTCTCTTTCTCTCTCTCTTGCTCTCTGCTCTCTTGCTCTCTTGCTCTCTCTCTTTCTCTCTCTCTTGCTCTCTTGCTCTCTTGTCTCTTGCTCTCTCTCTTTCTCTCTCTCTCTCTCCCTTCCTCCCTTCCTCCCTTCCTCCCTTCCTCCCTTCCTTCTCTAGAACCAGCTTCAATTTTGCCCTTATTTTGTAATTACCTGGAAAATTCCTCTAAAATCACCAAGAATAACCAACCTATTCCTTTCTACTTGGGGTACTGCACTTCAGGAAGGGATAGGACCAGTCAAAGAGTGCTTAAAATATCAAGGAGATAAAAATGAGAGAGAATTGGTATGAATTGGGTGTTATTGTTCTGGAAAAGAAGATTGAATTTTTAGAGCAAGTTTTCAATCATATCAAAGATGTGGGGAGGAAAATCTGATCAAAACAAGTCCCTGTGAGTGGGTTCAGTGCACAGAGAGCATTCAGGAAATGAACCCTGGCCCCACCTCATGCACCATTGGATCCCCTAACCTGACATTTCAAGGGAAATATTTATCCCCAAACATGTGTTTTTATATATATTTATGTATATTTATGTCCATTTCCATTAACTTGAAATACTCATTTAAATTCACAGCTCTCGTTTTCTCTTGATTTAAATGCTGGCTGTAAAGACTCAGATCTGCAAAGCTGACAAAGTCACTCTTAAAATCCTGTTTATGGCAAAGGGAAAGTACATCTCATGTACCAATAAACCATGAATTCACTAAAGTATTAAGAACATTATCATGACTAGTCAGATCTAATAGTTACAGCAAAAATAGTGCTTGAATTCAAATTGGTATCTGTGTGATTTTTAGTGGACCCTCAGTGGAGAGAGTCACAAGCTTTTCCTCTTTTTCAACAAGGAGATGCATGAAGTGCCCACGAAATACCTGCTGAAATTGGATGCTGAATCAGGAGCTGAACTGGTTGAAAATCTACAGCTCTGAAGCCTTGAGCTTTTCTCTTCTCTTTGGCTGAGTCCCTGAGAGCAGCTCTGCTCATTTGCAGTCCAAAAATGTCAAAATCACCAGGCATGAAGGCACAGTTTGCTCCCGGTGAAAGCAGGAACAGTTTGTGATCATTCGTGTTCAGAGCTGCACTAGAACAAAAATTAATCGAGTCAGCTTTTTAAGGGGAAAAATAAATAAAAAAAAAAAGAAAAATAATTATAATATAATATAATATAATATAATATAATATAATATAATATAATACAATACAATACAATATTATTTTATTATATTATATTATATTATATTATATTATATTATATTATATTATATTATATTATATTATATTATATTATATTATATTAATTATATTATATTATATTATATTATATTATATTATATTATATATATTATGTAATGTAATATACTGTAATGTAATATAATAATAATTTTAAAATAATAAAAATAACACAAAAATAATAAGAAATAAAATAATAAAAATAATACAATAAAATAACAACAATGAATAAAAATTAATGAAAAATTATTTTTAAAATAAAATAAAATAAAATAAAATTAAATTAAAATAAAATAAAATAAAATAAAATAAAATAAAATAAAATAAAATAAAATAAAATAAAATAAAATAAAATAAAATAAAATAAAATAAAATATGGGAGGGCTGGGAGCTGAACCTATGGACTGCAACGGCCAGAGAAGGACTCCTGGGTAGGAAATGCAGCTGAAGAGGCTCTGCCAGGAGAGTGGCCAGCCTTCAACACTTCTCCAGTCCCAGAAATACGGGATACCCATCAGAAAAAGCTCTTGAAAATCTCCTTTCTAACTCTTGAGACACTTAAAAGGGGGATGCAGAACCAGAGGCTTCTGAGGTGGTTCTGAGTGGCCAAGGTTATTTGACATTTTTGATACCAATTTTTATTTTGGTTAGGGAAGTATAATTGACCTAATTGAAATTAAGATGTAAAGAATTTGGGTAGTTTTCACATGTATCAGAAACATGGATTAAGTTTTAAAAGCAAATAGGCTGAATTTTCTTAGGGCCATGTACACCTCTTTATACAGTTATAAATGCAGAAACTTTCATCCCTTAGAACAGATGATAGAAAAGGCAGCAGTTGTTTGTTTTGAAAAACTTACTTTTAAACTGGCAATGACATTTTTCACCTCACAAGTTGCTGCACTGTGATCTGTTTTCATACATTTTTAAAGGATTGTCTTGCTTCTTTCCAGGTTAAATGTTGTGGCAGGAATGGCTGGGAAAGTGTTGTTAAAAACAATTAAAAAGATGTTAAAGAGTGTTAAAAGTTTGTTCACTTCTGTGCTCATGGTAAAAGGCAGTCTGACTTCCTTCACACTCCTCTTTGGCAATTGCACACTGAGAATGGGGAAAACACAAATTCTGAATTCAGGAATCCTTTAAAATCTCCAGAGCAACGGAGTTCAGGAAAGCTTCCTGAGTGTGCACAGCTTTGGGAAGAAAGCTCCCAGAAGAAGCAGCATTGCAGATTGCAGGAAACTTTTTAAACATCTGTGAAATGCAGACTGTAAGTGGAGCTGAGGAGAACCCAAACCTGTGAAAACACCCAGTCAAACCACCCAGACAGCTTCATCTGGGCTCCCTCTGGTGCTGCCTGAGGCAAGGAAAACAGAACCCCCAGGCAGCTTTATCCAGGCATCACCAGAGAGCCTTGCTCGGTGAGTTCCTGTCTAGCGCCATTCCCACAGCCAGGGAAAGCATCCTCTGCATGTTTTGGGATTTTTTTAAAGGTTTGCTGGAGCTTTCACTGAGTCTCCAACATCTGCTGCTGTTTCTAAAGAGCCCCATCCTCACTAAATGCAGTTGAAATTTGATTTCCCCAGGGTCTGCACAGAGCACCTGAGGTTTCTGCAGTTTCCTCGGCTCTCAGGATGTCTGTGGCAGCTTTTCCTGGGATAGGGCAGCTTGGAAGTTTGTCTCCTGTTCTGCAGAGGCAGACAACCACTATTGCAAAGAGGAAAAGCCAACTTTGCTCCCAGTTTTTCCAAATCCACAGCCTTGCTCTGGAGTTTAACTCCATCTTTTCTGCTCAGCTTCAAGAGTCTCAGCCTGCTGCCTCCTTTCTGTGTTTCCTCCTGCCAGCTTTGATGCTTAAACCTCTCTTGTTTTCCAATAAAAAAAAAAAAAAAAGGATCATGGGTTGCATTTGTCCCTCTTTCCAGGATGCTTAAACTTCTCTTGTTTTCCACTAAAAAAAGGGATCGTGGGTTGCATTTGTCCCTCTCACAAATTCCAAGTGGCCAACACTGGCATTAAGATTAAAATTCAGCAGTGACTGTCCAGCTAAAGAAGGGTCACCAGCCTTGAGTTTTGTTATGAATTAGCTTCTGGAAAAAGATCCACAACTCAAAATGTCCAAGTGGGTTTTTGCTTCCCAGGATTTGGAAGCCCAGAGCAGAAGCCCTAAAACACAGCCCCTGGGAGGTCACTAAAACAAGTTTATAATGAAAAACCGCACAATTCTCTTTATTTTCCATGTGCTAAGGAGGGAAAAAGGGAGGAAAAAATATTTCCTTCTGCTTTGCTTTAAATGTCCCAGTGTGTGAACACACACCAGTCACTCCAGGCATGAGTTAAAAGAGGGGCTGAAAATACAAAACCTATAAATGGATGTCTATAATGAAAAATACAAAACCCATAATGGATGTCTAGACTTGGAGTCCCTTCCAACCTTAATATTCCTGCCCATGGGTGAGAACAAGGTGGATATGTCCACTTTCAATCAGCAGCACATTCCTTCACATTTTCTCCTATTTGTTTTTACTCCACACAAATGGAGCTCAACAGCCACTTTACAGATGTTTAATTAGACAATTCCCCTTCCCTTTAAAAATTTTATACCTTTGAGTTGTCTCAAAAGGCACACAGGACTGAGGCATGACTTTTATAGAGAGGAAAGAAAAAAAAGAGTTGGACCACAAGGAGCAAATTAAAGCAATAGTTAAAAATGAACTGCTAATTCAACCACATCTTCAATGGAAAATTCATATTACAATGCAAACACCAGCATATTTCTTTCTCCTTTGTGAGTTTAACTTGGAACCTCACCACAGCTTTAAAACTGGATGAAAAGCAAAGAGTTTTGGAGTGAGAATTTCTAGCATCTGTTTTGCTGTGGCAGCACTACAAAAAAAAAAAAAAAAAAAAAAGCCCTTGTATTAAAAGATAGCTGAGGATGTTTGGCTCAGTTTTCTGACCTTGATGTTCATGTTGACACTGAGAAAATCTGATCACTACACCCTAATTTAGTTTTTTTTTCTTTGTGCAAACTATAATTCTGCACTTTCCAATTATTTCTGAGGTTATTTGAGAGACATTTCCAGGACCTCGGCATGACAGGCAGGTCTTGGGTTTTTTTGCTAAAGGTTACAGGATGTACAGTTTGAAAACTGTCAAATTAAATAATCACTCCACTGCAGTTACAGGAGGGCCACTAATAGGATCAGAGGGATGGAACACCTCTGTGCTGGAGCCAGGCTGGGAGAGCTGGGATGGTTCAGCCTGGAAGAGCCTCCAGGGAGAGCTCAGAGCCCCTTCCAGTGCCTGAAGGGGCTCCAGGAGAGCTGGGGAGGGACTGGGGACAAGGGATGGAGTGATGGAGCATGGAAAAATGGCTTAAAATGGCAAGAGGGTAGGATTAGATGGGATATTGGGAATGAGGAGTTGTTCCCTGTGAGGTTGGTGAGGCCCTGGCACAGGGTGCCCAGAGCAGCTGTGGCTGCCCCTGCATCCCTGGAATGCCCAAGGCCAGGTTGGATACTGGGGTTGGGAGCAGCCTGGGACAGTGGGAGGTGTCCCTGGCCATGGCAGGGGTGGCACTGGATGACTTTTAAGGTCCTTTCCAACCCAAACCATTCCATGACTCCACAATTTTAAACTGGTGTCCTAGGCTGGAAATAGGGGTGTGCATTCTGTCTCCATCTGTCAGAGCTGGGGCAGTTCTCTGCTGTTCCTGGGGCAGTTTTTCCTTTCTCTCTCCCACAGCCAACCCTCCCTCCAGGAGATCTCTGCTGTCCATGGCCACTGAGTGTCCCTGCAGGGCTGATCCAATCCCAGCATCCCATGGGGAGATGCTCCGCCCAGGGGAGGAGCCAAGCATTCCTGCCTGGATCCAATCTGAGGTGCTGGGACAGCAGAGCAGCCTTTGCCCCCTGCATTGCCAGAGGAGCAGCTTTCTGCTGCCCTGCATGGCCAGAGGGAGCCCAGGCCCATCTGCAGCAGCCCTGGAGCTGCAGAGGAAAACTCCCCCCTTTTGCAGGATCCCTGCTGCAGCAGAGCCACAGCTGGCACTGCAGGAGGGCTGAGCCCCCATGGGATGGGGCTGGGACACCGCCCTGGCACACAGTTGGGCAGGGCACAGTCTGACTCTGGCAGTGTTGTTTTTTGGTTTTTTTTTTTTGGTTTTTTTTTTTTTTTTTTTTTTTTTGTTTGTACTATTGCATTTGTATTTTTAATTTTCCCAGTAAAGAGCTGTTATTCCTATTCCCGTATCTTTGCCTAAGAGCCCCTTAATTTCAAAACTATAATACTTCAGAGGGAGAGGGTTTTCATTTTCCATTTCAGGGGAGGCTCCTGCCTTCCTTAGCAGACACCTGGCTTTCCAAACCAAGACAACTGGTAATGGAATTCCTCAGCTTCCTTGCCTGGTGCTTGCATATCCTGAGGGAAAGACCTGAAGCATCTCCTTGTGCCACAGCAGTGCCATGGCCAGGGAGTTGTCCCCTTGCACCTCTTAGGAGCTGCCTGGACCCTCAGTTAACCTCTGCACCTCCACATGCTGCAGGAGGATGCAGGAGCTCTGAGGGCAATCATTCAAGGGTAGGAATTCGCCCTGTGATTACAAAACAACTGACCCTGTGTACATTTTTAAGATTTTTTCTCACCAGGAATGGTTAAAAAGTAGCCAGAATTCAGTTCATACATAATCAGAGTCGTAATGAGGCATTAAACATTGTGGAGGATGAGGTACTTGAATGAAGGATTTCATACCAAAGTGGTTCCCTTCACATCACAGACAACTTTGTGCTTGAAGGTTGAAGTTTTGCTGACAAATGAGTGCTGAATCCTGACCCTTGTGATACCACCAGTGCTTTGTCATGTGCTTTCAGTCACAAGGTTTACCACTGGCACGATGTTTTATAGAAAATCAGAGCAGTATTTTTCCCCTTTGGAACACATGGTGTGGTTTGATCAGTAAAAATACAAGATTTCATGGCTTTACTGAGGTCTTCTTTGCATTCTTGAGTTTGCCTGCTGGGATGCCACACTGGGGCTGAGTTTTGGCTTTCACAAGAAGCAGAAAAAGGGACTTTATAACAATCCCTGCAGTTAATAGATCTGTCAGAGTCTTTACACTCACTACAGCCTCATTAAGTGCACTTTTAGCTGAAAACAATTGCCCGGTGACAGTGACAAGGAGAACACAAGCAAATAAAAAATTTTATTTCCTACAGGAGTGGACTAAATAATTGATTTTATATCCAAGTGATCTATGGGAAGTGCAATGCCTGTTGTTCCAATACAAATAGGGAAGAATTAATTTCTCCACAAGGAAAATCTGTATTGATCAGCCAAGCCTCATTAACCACTCACAAGTCAGACCATTGAAAGGAAACTTCAGGAAATCATTTTTGTGGCAATCCATTTCCCTTCCTCAGTGTGAATCAAGCAGAGAAGTAATTTTTTAAAGTGAAGCAAACACTGGTTTGGTGATCCATAATCTCGGCTGGGCTTGTAATTCCAATCTGTTTGGAACAGCTCAGTCTCACAGCTCTGCTTCTACCTGGTCTGGGATCACTCCTGGGGAGATCCTTCTGTGGCTGAGAGAACCATTCAGGATCCCATTTTCTGGGGGTGAATATATATCAGCTGAGGGCTGAAATAAATCATGGGTACCACTGCAGAGGCCTGGCCTAGGTCCCATAAACAGAGTATGTGGTGACAGGAATCTGCTGAAGGATTCTCCTGAGCTCCTGTGTTCCCAAGAGTTAAATTTTGGATGCCCCCACAAGTACAGCCTTGCAAGTTGTCCATAAACCAGGGGTGAAGGAACAGGACTGAATAAGAAGCCCTGATATCTCCAATCAGGCCATAGCAATTTGTGAGGCTGCAGTAGAAGATCTCCTTCCAGATTTTTGGTGATTTCCCTTAGAGGAACCCAAAAGATCAGGGCTTCCTACTTTCCCCTGTTTCTTCACCCCGGATTACCAGAGAACATGCAAGAATGTTCTTGTGGGAGCTTTCCTGAATTCTTTAAAATCAGTACAAAGCATGACCTCAGAGTTGTTCAGCACTATCTTGGTTCAGGGCAAATTTTGGAGAGAAAAATTTTGGTTCAGGGCAAATTTTGGGAAGTCAACCCAGGACAAGCACACAGGAAGCCAGGTGCCCACATTTAAATTGAAACCTGCCAAAAGTGGTTGGGGAACACCTGCAAGTTTTCCAAGGTGAACACTGCAAAGGTAAATCTTGCCCCATCTTGTGGGGTGAGAAAAGTAAGAGACTTTGCTTTTCACATCTCAGTTTGCACAGAAATCAGGCAAAATGACTGAGCCATGTCAGTGCTTGCAGAGAAACAAATCAGACCATGAGGAGCAGTGTTGGGGCTGGCCTGTGCTGTGAGGATCTGCCACCACCCCGTCCCCAAAGCCCAGCACCACCCCAAACTCCAGATATGATTGCCAGCATATCTGGAGAAGATGAAAATCTATATAAACACACAGAACATGAAATTCTGCACTTGTCATGCTCTGACTTTGACCATAGCTGTTTCCTCATCACATCTCCCTAACGATGTTTGAAGATGGATTTGCTGCCAAACCATTTTTGCTGTAATTTATTTTTTTTTTCATATTCCTGAGCTGAAAATCAGCATGCATCAACACAGACATGGATACTTTTCCACATACAATTTTTGTTTAATATAATTTGAGGCACCAAATCCTGAAACTCTAAGAAATTCTAAATCCTGCAGGCCCTGGCAGACCACAAACTCTCTGCCTGTCTTTCCTAAGAGAAGACTGCTTCAATTGATCTAAGAAGCTGAAAAGACCATCTCTTGGTTAACTTTGACACCTGAAAATCATAGGCACTTCTCATTTGAGTTTTCAAGGTTATTGGACTATGTACATTGTTGTATTTTCCTTGAACCATAAACACTGATAAGGTGATTTCAACAAAAGATCAGTTTTCACCTCAGAGGATGTGGGCTCAAGTTTGCCTGTTGCACTGTACTAAAACAAATGTGTTTGTCTGAATTCTTCCAACCAAAGAGCAAAAACATCACTGGGAGACAGTGAGCTCTGATACAGAGAGAGAGAGCTGGCTCAGCTCTAGTCCATGTGGCCAAGGAGGCACTGGCAGCTGGGCTGGATGGGGAATTGTGTGTGCAGCAGGAGCAGGGCAGGGATTGTCCCTCTGTGCTGGCTCTGAGAGGCCCCTCCAGGGCTGGGCCCAGTTCTGCTCCTGCAGGAGAGCCCTGGAGGGGCTGGAGCGTGTCCAGGGCAGGGAACGGAGCTGGGCAGGGGCTGGAGCCCCAGGAGGGGCTGAGGGAGCTGGAAGGGGCTGAGGCTGGAGCAAAGGAGGCTCAGGGGCCCTCGTGGCTCTGCACAAGTCCCTGCCAGGAGGGCACAGCCAGGGGGGTCGGGCTCTTCTGCCTGTCTCAAGTGAAAGAATGAGAGGAAATGGCCTCAAATTGCACCAGGTTCAGATTAGATAGGAGAAAAAAAAATCTCTACAAGAGTAGTCAGGCACTGAAATGCACTGCCCAGGGAGGTTTGGAGTCACTGTCTGTGGGAGTGCCCAGGAGGAGTCTGGATGTGGCCCTTGGGGACAGGGCTTGGGGTAATTCTGGTGCTGCTGGCATGGCACTGGATGAGTTTGAAGCTCTCTTCTCACCTTCATGATTCTGGGATTCTGTGATCTCTACTAGCAGTTGTATTCCTGCGTATGCCCATGTAGATCCTTGCTGTAAGTCCATGGTTTACTCCCATATATTTAATTTGTGCATGTTGGATATAGATAAAAATTACACAGAATTGGAAGTGACTGTGGAGAAATGGAGACCAGAAAAGTTGTGTCTGTTCTATAGGAGTAAAAGCTGAACTCAGGTTTGATTTTTTTTTCTGTGTGCTGTCATTTCTGTGGTAAATTGTTAGCCCATTTCATTTACAGTATTCCTGAGAAATGCCAATGGGTTATTTCCCTAATCCAGATGCATCAAAAATAAAGTGATATAATATACTTGGAATTGTAATATCAAGGATAAAGCCAGCAAAACTTTACAAAGAATCAGCACTGTAAACAAGCCATGCTTTATGTATTTAATTTATCTGCTTAGTACAGAGGCAGCATCTGTTTCCAGTGAGATGCTGCTTTTTAAAAATTTCCTTTCTCGAACTCAGCAGCTGGAATAAATGAAATAGCAGCCAAATGAACAGTTGGAGAGGATGATTCTGCTGGAATGAGGGCATGGAAGGACAGTTGAGGAGGACAGTGGCAGGAGGAGCTGTAAACTCAGGATGTCCCAGGAATAACTCGCAGGCCCTCCATCCACAGCTCCATCTCAGACAGGTTTCTCACAGTGCTGCTGATTCCTCTGTTATCACCTTCTTCCCACAGAGCTGCAGGAAGCACAGGAGTGAAGGAGAGGTTGCCCTGAACCCACCACACATCCACGATGTTGGAAAATTCCTGCAGGACAGGGGCCACAGTGTTGCAATAGGAATAAACCTGCCCCTCTCCGCTCTGTAACTGGAGAGCCAAACATTTTGGCCTCAAGTCACGTTCTTAAGCTTCTTCCTGGATTCCAAAATACCAAAGTATAAATTCTCTTCTTTCTTCTTTTGCTCTCCAGCCCTTGGGCTCACCACCTCAACCTGCTCCAGCAGCTGGGAGTGAAGGAGCTGCAGGAGCAGGCAGGGCTGGAAGGAAGGAGGAACAGACGGACAGAGCCCCAGGACCCAGCAGGACAGGACAGGGGGGAGATGAACTCCCCAGCCCTCAGCAGCTGCCTGCTAACACCCTCAGGATTTGCCATCGGGAAGAGGAACCCCTGGCTGCTGAGGAAGGACCAGGAATAAATGGAAAATAAAAGGTATTTTGGGTGGGTGCATGGCAGAGTGGGCAGACAATGCAGGGCTGGCATGGCTGGCCATAAGGAATTAGTTTAAATTGCCTTTATTCCAGTGAAGAAAATTAACTGGGCTTTTAATCATCCCAATTAAAACTTTAACCACACTAAATTGTCCTGGTTAGAAGCAGGGCTCCATCATAACTTGAATAACCAAGGCTCTCTGTTTAAATACCTGTTTTCTCTCAGAGGGTCTGAATCTTTCTAGCACTTAGGTCCCTCCGTGCTGCCAGAGACAGCTGAGTGGATTTGAGAATAATACCTGGGATATTCTTCATTTCCTTCCCTCCGTGTCTGTGTGGCACTGGTTGCTGGTTTGTACCTTATGTAAGGTTATTTTCTTTAACCATGGCACTGGAATTAAAGTGTAAAATCCCCCTCCTGCCCCCTTCCCCTTTACAATGCTGAATGCAGCACCCACACGGGGAGCCCACCCAGGGAAAGGATCAGCCTGCCAGGAGCTGCAGTATTTTGGATGACAAGCCCCAGACAAATGCAAGATGATAGTGCTGATAGCATGAACTACCTTGTAGCTCTGTGTTTGAGGCGTTGGAGAGGACTGAATGATTCAGAGACTGTGTTTGCAGTAATAGCTTTGCACAAAGAGGTCACTTAGAGATAAAGTGGCAGTTAATTCAAACCAGAATTTCAGGCTTAGCTTTGCCTTTTTCCCCCTTCTTTGAAGGAAATGAGAGGTGACACAATTGGATTAGCTACACATTTTAGGCTTTTTCAGAAACTGGGATATTATTTGCTGAAAAGATTGTAACAGTTCCAGGCTGATAAATGCAGTACATTGTTTTTGGCATGCATATCAATTCTTAAAACAAATACTCTTTACCAGAAATTCTGTAGAAGCTCCTTTGGACTCTGGACAGTCTATTAGGTAAATATGGGCTTTGCAGCACTATAGGAAAATGTAGAGTTTTACAGAAGCTTTTCAAAGCTTGGCAACACCATCCAGCCCAGCTTCCTTTACTTTATAACAAAACTCTTGAGATAAGAAGAGTGAGGGAGATAGAGAGGTACTTTGATTGGCAAATGTGTCAGGAACAGAGATACAGAAATGAGAGTCTGTGTGAGGCTGTTCCAGAAACCTGAGAGAAGGAAAGGACATTTTCCATCTCCAGCACCACTGGGATGTCTGGGATCACAGGAGGTGAAAGTGATCCAGTCTGCCAAGGAATGTGTGAAAGCTGCCTTCTAGAAAGTGCCTCTGTTCTGTGTGCACACATTTGCCAGTGTGGGGGTACAAATTCAGGTTGTATTTATACACAGGTGCCCATCTCAATGCAGATATAAACTGCAATTATTTTAATTTAATTGACCTTCATTTCAGAAACTGCTGGCAGCTCTTCAGAGAGGACCACTTCTCTTAGCCCTCTCCATCAGCCAGCTGGTTTCATCTTTGCTCGAGTTCTGTGAAACGTTTTCCTTGCTGTGGAACTCCAGTTAAGGAAGGATTCACCTGCTTTGGAGTCTGCTCCCAGACCCAGAACTGGCAGGACATCTTGTAACGTGCTGTATCCAAACTCTGCCTTGCCAAAGCTGGAATGAAATTGTCTCACTCAGTTTTGATAGCTCCAGATTCCTGGAGGTTCAACTTATTGGAAATCCAGAGCCCTTTCCATGGCCTGGGCCTGATGGCCAAGCTCTAGAGGAAAAAATCAGTGTGGCTCAGTGAGTTCTTCTGGACTGGGGGTGACTTTTTGGGCAGCAGGGAGGAAAGGTCACATTGGGTTCCACAGTGTGATAAGGACCAGGTGTTGCCCTCTTGCTGTCCAAAACCAGCTTATCTCCACCATCCAGGTGGGAATTTTGGGTGGTTTTGAGACAGACTCACCTGTGTGGCTCTATGAGTTGTCATCCCACACCTCAGCTGGCTCAGTAGAATCTTAAACATGATATTCACTGGAAATCTTTTGGCTTTGGTCACACTAGAGGTTTTTCCTGCTTCGATTCACCTTTGAAAAGACCTCAAACCTCCTCAAAAAAGCAGGGCTGGGCTAAGGGATAGCTCCTGCCACTCCTCTAAGGTGTCCTTGGGTGATTTTCAGGCCACTGGCTGGCAAGGATGAAGAAATCTCCCTGCAGATCTGCTGGGATATTTTCAAGGAAGTGATAAAAAACCAAGTGAAGGAAGTTATTGAAAAGTACACATAGTTAATGATGGTCTAGATGAGCAATAAAGCAAGGCAATATGAGGAAAATGTAAACAAGCCAGGGCTGAAGGGAAACAAAAGAAGTAAAAGTATCTTGCAGAGCAGTGAGAAAATCATTCTGAGACTGGATAAGCAGGGAGAAATCTGAGAGAAGATCAGGAAAGCAAAGTGCAGAGCAATGTCCTAAGGATTAACTTCTCTGGAGATGCAGTTGGGTCAATAATACCAACAATTAGAGGGGAAAAAAAATATAAAGTGGTGAACCACATAGCCCAAAGGTGAAGTAAATATGGAAGAAATATTTTGAAGCCTGCCTTAGCCAGCTTTAGGAGATTGCAGTTCCTCCCTGCAATGCAAACACTGTGGACAGGTTTGAAAGGGCTCAGTTCCTCCAGCAGAAAACTCTGCTCCAAGAAGGAGTTAACAGAAGAGATCCTCCAAGAAGGGATAAATAGGACAGCTGGCCTTGAGGGACACAAACATCTGAAAAGGTGTATTGGAGCAAGTGGAGGTTGGAGGTAGCTGAGTAAAGAAAACAGTGGAATGAACCCCGAGGAAAAGAGTTCCTTTCATTCCAAGCAATCCAGAGGTATAATTCATTGTCCTGATGAAATCAATTGTCAACAGGCTGCACTCAAGACACAGAACAGGGGGAAGAGACAGAGTGGTTCAAATCAGGGAATGTTGCAGTGGCCAAGGTTTCAGAAGCCAGGGAATACATGGAAAAGTGTGGAGACGGCAGGCACTCCCTGTGAGTCCTTTGTCAGTGATTCAGCTGAGATATGCTGTGGGAAGCAGAAGAAACACAGGGAAAAACATGGAATTGTAGAATAGTTTGGGTTGGAAGGGACCTTAAAAATCACCCAGTGCCACCCCTGCCATGGCAGGGACACCTCCCACTGTCCCAGGCTGCTCCAAGCCCCAGTGTCCAGCCTGGCCTTGGGCACTGCCAGGGATCCAGGGCTGGAATTCCATCCCAGCCCCTGACCACCCTGCCAGGGAACAACTCCTCATTGCCAACATCCCATCTAAACCTGCTGTCTTCCAGTTTGAAGCTGTTTAATGCACTGAGGAAAGCTCTGCTGGAACTCTTACACCACAGAGCCATGGAGATTTATGGGGTTAAGCAATTGTTTCACATATCCAAACATTCCTAAATTTAGTGAATGGCAAACCAGTCTGATTTCACCATCATCCCTTTGGTTTCTATAAAAGCTGGATGTATTGCAGAACAAAGTCACTGCAAGTCTGATGTTAAGGTTCACATGCAGGTGCAATTGCAGATCTGCCAGACATTCTTAGGTTGCAAACAAACCTGGAGGAATTATTTAGCAATAATTGGCATGGGGATGCATTAGCTGCAGCTAGAAAAAGGAAGTTATAAAACAAGCAGATTGTTATATGAACCTTGTAAGCTTTGCCTTAGCTAGGCATTTTGTGGTGCTTGAGGTTAAAAGTGTGGCATTAAAGTGTTGTATTTCATGTCAGATATGAATGTATCAAGACAGAGCATGAACAGGGGGTTTTGTGGACTGAACAACATCGTCAATACAAGTAAATAATCAGGCTGAAGTTAAAACAATACTGGGTGTAAAAGACAATAATTTGCAAAGAAAAATGCTGGAAAGGAACTCTGAGGAGAAGGATTTGGGGTCCTGAGGGACAATGAGCTGTCCCTGGGCCAGCAGAGTGCAGAAGGCCTGGGGGGCATCAGGATGGGCACTGCCAACAGGTCAGGGCTGACCCTGCCCCTGTGCCCAGCCCTGGAGGCACCTCTGGCTGCTGTGCCCAGCTCTGGCTCCTCAGCACAGCAGGGCCAGGAGCTCCTGGAGCTGAGCAAGGGCCTGGAGCAGCTCCGTGCCCAGGAAAGGCTGAGGGAGCTGGGGCTGCTCAGCCTGGAGAGGAGCCCCAGGGAGAGAGAGGGGCTGAGCCCTGCCTGGGCCTGCCTGGCCCTGTGTCTGTCCCTGTGTCTGTCCTTGTGTCTGTCCCTGCCTGTCCCTGTGTCTGTCCCTGTGTCTGTCCCTGGCTGTCCCTGTGTCTGTCCCTGTGTCTGTCCCTGTGTCTGGCCCTGTGTCTGTCCCTGTGTCTGTCTCTGGCTGTCCCTGTGTCTGTCCCTGTGTCTGTCCCTGTCTGTCCCTGTGTCTGTCCCTGTGTCTGTCCCTGTGTCTGGCCCTGTGTCTGTCCCTGTGTCTGTCTCTGGCTGTCCCTGTGTCTGTCCCTGGCTGTCCCTGTGTCTGTCTCTGGCTGTCCCTGTGTCGGTCCCTGTGTCGGTCCCTGTGTCTGTCCCTGTGTCTGTCCGTGTGTCTGTCCCTGGCTGTCCCTGTGTCTGTCCCTGTGTCTGTCCCTGTGTGCAGAGCTCAGAGCAGGCCCAGGCTCTGCTCCAGGCCCAGCAATGGCCCCAGAGCCACGGGCAGGGCCTGAGCCCAGCAATTCCCCTCACAGGAGGCACAACTTCTGCCCTGGGCAGTGCCCAGCCCTGAGCAGAGCCCAGAGGGGCTCTGGGGGCTCCTCCTGGGGACATTCCAGAGCCACCTGGACCCAGCCCTGTGCCCTGTGCTCTGGGATGGCCCTGCTGGAGCACGTGTCCCCAGATGAAGCTGTAGTCTGGATCACAGGCCAGACCTACTGGAACAAATCCATTTGTACTCCCAGAGACCTTTGGACAGCTCTAGTCTTTATTGGGGCCTGTAGGGAGACTGGCTTTTCCTGTCTGTACAGTAACTTTCAGACATATTTTCTGTGGATGACAAAATCAGGAGAATGTGTGGGGGTATATGAGGCCACCTGGGTGTGATTTCCTAATAGCAGACGTGGGGTTTTGTTCTGGGGCTGTTTGTGGCTTTGAGTGCTGCTCAGCATCTCAATCCTCATGCACTGGCTGTGGTCTGTAAAGCCCCTAGAGTGCATTTTCAGCCATGGGTACCTGCAGTTCAGCATCTATATCCATGTTTTAAAGCTCTGCTTTTGAGTAGTGGAGAATATTTAATGCCCTTGACACTGACTAACCCAGCCTGTGGCAGTGGATGCGAACGTGCAACCCTTCAATTCTTAATTAACTGCTTGAGAAAATCAAGTGCTCCATGTTCGAAACACACAGAGGGAAAAAACAGACCCAGCCTCCTCTCCTGGTATCTTGTATTTAACACCACTTTTCAATAGTTGTCCCTGAAACAGCTCCTGATATAAACAGTGTGCAGTTAATTGTCATTAAAGGAGACTTTTGTATCTCCCAGTTAAATCTCTTTTCTTCACCTGCTGCCATTTGCAAGCCTAAACAGTTCTTGCAAACATTAAAATCAGGAGAGCTCTGATGTGTTTTTCATGCCTTTAATTTTCTCCTTCACATGATGGATGGTGGGATTTATTGTAGCTCAGAGGAACAAACCAGTTGTTATTTGATCTGCCCCAGGCAAGCCGCCCTGGCAACAGCCAAAAATAATAGCCATGGTCCCTGAAAAGATTCTGCCTAGAATTTCTGAAAGAATTCACCTTTGGGGCAGACAGCAAGCATGGAAAAATGCAGCCCCAAAGGTCAGCATTTTGCAATGCTCATGGCACATGAAAATAGGAGGTTGTGATGGAAACTGTGGTGCAATCCTGGTGACAATGGGTGCAGCCAGCATCCCTGTCCACCTTCCTCATGGAGCCATCACTTGCTTCCCCTCTTATATCATGGATTGGGATTTACTTCCTCTCAAAGCTGAGTTCTGCAGATCAACAATGAAAACTCTGCTTTTCTACAAAAATCTGATCTTGAAGTTGAGCCTTTTCAGCCCTGTCTGGACAAATGTTTGCCCTTGGTGTTTGGAAGATCACTTTCCATATCTCTTGTGCCACGATCTCTGTTGGTGATAGCAAACTTCAGGACAGTCTTTGTACACAGAGCCTGTACTGAAAACTCTGTGCCCTTCCCTTTATCACCCTCTTTTTGTGCACTTTCTGTAGAGTTCCATGCTCTGTCAACCTCAGGAGTTGTCTGTAGGCTCACTTCTTAATCCTCTTGGATAAAGTTTGGCAAAAGTACACACTGCAGTTCCTTTCATTCAAGCCAGAAGTTATTTTTCCAGGAAGACACGTTTAAAAATGCACAAAGGTACTCATTTAATTTGCTCTGCCTTTTTACTGCTGCTTCCTGAGAGGCCATCTAGTCTGGCTATCTGAAACCAGTAGCAGCAATGCCACATTTTTTGTCCCAAATAGTCACAGCTCAAAGAAATTCAGTAAAGAAAGTTCCATAAAAAGGTATTTTTGCAAGGCTCGTATTGGTGCTCATGAAAAGAAGTTTCCAAATAAAATAAACCATTATTTTTCAAGTTATCCTAAAGCAAAGCTCCATTAAAATATCCCAGAAGTTTTAAAGGTAAGTAAAAAACCTGATCTGCTTGCTGGACACTGCTGAGAATTGGGCTTGAATTAGAGAATTAGAGAATTTTAGAGAATTAGAGAATTAGAGATTGTGACCCCATGGTTGGAGAATGCAGAGTGGACTTAGCAGATTTAGTGATCCAGACAAACTGAAATGTGATTAGGAGAGATTTTCTTTCCCACTGCTGTCCTCCAAAGGGTGCAACTGAAGATACATGAAACTGAAGATGGAAGATACATGAAATTGAGGATGGAAATTTCTCTTTGAGGATTGCTCCTTGTGTCACATCAACAGGAGGCATCCAGTGGTCGAGGAGCTGGGGTTTTCCAGCATTTCCCAAAAGGATTCCTGCTCATCAGGGCAGCTATTAACTAGGGAAATTCACACTTGAGGAGAAACCAGAGAACACCCAAGAGAGAGACCACCGTGGGTCGAGGGGAGGAAAATGACAGACCAGGCAAAGCTGCCTCTGTTTCTTGTGGTCAGTGGCTCTCACAGCTGGATTCTTCCAGCCCTGCCTCTCCATCATCCCCTGGAGCAGCTCTTTTAGGCCATAACCCTGGGTCACTGCTGGGGCCAGACACCCAGCTTGCAGCTGAGAGCAATACTGAGGATTATTGCAGAGTGTAGTTTTCCGTGAGCATGGATCCAATCCTACAGCAACAAATCCAACCTCATGTTACAGCTATGACCTGAGGGAGACTTGTCTGCTCTTGGAAGTGCTGCAGGAAGCAGCTTTGCCTGCTGGGAAGCTCCCAGTGATGTGAGCAGAGCTTCCCCGTGGGGATGTTCATGCATCCTGCTGGCTCATGATGTGGCAAACCAAGCATGCACCCACCACAGAGTATCACAAAGCAAAGATATGAGGACCAGTTCCAGAAATCTGAGGTGAATTTTTGCTGCTTTGGACATTTTGACCAGATTGGCAGGAGAGGGGAAATTAAAATCCCTCTTGGATCTGAAGCCCGTTGTCATTTTCACTCTGGTGTGGAAAGCCAGCTTGGATTTGAATTCCTGTTTGTGAATCTTCCCCTTCTCTGGGCAAGAACCAAAGCCAGAAGATGCTCGTTTCCACAGCCAGGGAGAAGGCAGCCAAATGTGCCTGGGAATGAGTCACTTTTCTCAGGAGCTTGTTTTTCTGCTACCTGGAAATCCTTTTGCTATCTTGGTTGGCAACATATCAGTATTTCTGTCATCAAGAAGCAAAAATTCTGGGCAGAAACTTAAATTTGGAAGCTTTCAAAGTCCTTCCATCCCTCACAGGACAGCAGTGGAGCTGGGGGTCTGAAACCCTGAGCCAGCTGGATGAAGAACAACCACCTAATGTGAGCAGATAAGACACATCTCAACAACTGCAGCCTTCTCACATCCAAACTCGTTGGGATGAAGTTTTGGAAAGCTGTGCTAACAGGGTTTCCACAGAGGTCACCGCTCGCTTCATTGAGAACAGAGCTGGGCTCTCCTCAGCCAGATCCTTCTGTGTGAAGCTCATCAAGCAGAATAAAATCCTGTTCCAATTATGTGCTTTCCATGTGCACAAAGCTCCCCCAGGAGCAGCAGTGTCAGCCACAACCTCTCATAATGCAAAGAGCACATTGTGGAGTGCTCGTACTCAAACCACGGCGTTAACCCGGAGCAGGCTGGGAAAATGGGCTGGGAATTCCTCAGGGTGGCCACTGCTGCGATGTCAACAAAGATGTGACAAAAGAAAAAAGGTGGAAAAATGTGTGTTGAGCATGCTGAGAGCACATGTAAGTGGGGAGAGTGTGGTGTTTGGTTTTTTGGAGTGTGAAGTTCCTGTCCCCGTTGGTGTCCACAGACCCAGCCCAGGGAGGAGCTGGAGCTGCTGCAGAGAGCCCAGAGGAGGCTCCAGGATGGGCAGAGGATGGAGCAGCTCTGCTGGCAGGAAAGGCTGGCACAGCTGGCATTGTTCACCTGCACAGGAGAAGCTTTGGGCTGAGCTCAGGGTGGCCTTGCAGGGCCTGGAGGAGCCCCAGGAAAGCTGGAGAGAGACAATTGCCAGGGCATGCAGGGACAGCACACAGGGAATGGCTCCCAGTGCCAGAGGGCAGGGCTGGGGGGGATCTTGGCAATGAGGAATTGTTCCCTGGCAGGGTGGGCAGGGCTGGGATGGAATTCCATCCCTGCATCCCTGGCAGTGCCCAAGGCCAGGTTGGACACTGGGGCTGGAGCAGCCTGGGACAGTGGGAGGTGTCCCTGCCATGGCAGGAGAAGGATGAGATGATCTTTAAGGTCCTTCCAACCCAAACCTCTCAGTGATTCCATGATTCCATGAGTTATCCAGTCCAAGCCTGGCTGATGTCATTTATCAGCCCAAGAACCTGAACACTTCAAGTTATCAGGTGTCAAACTCTCCTCACCAAAATAATAATCCAGAATTTGGGGTGAGGGATAATGAACAGGGGCCAAAGGCAGAGGGAAGTTGTGGATTCCACATCCCTGGCAGTGCCCAAGGCCAGGTTGGACACTGGGTTGGAGCAGCCTGGGACAGTGGGAGGTGTCCCTGCCATGGCAGGGGTGGCACTGGGTGATTTTTAAGATCCCTTCCAACCCAAACCATTCTACAATTCCCTGAATCGCATTTCCTGCAGCACCTTCAGGCCCAATGTTTTACCTTTATTTAATGGGAATCTCCAGAATGAATTTTAACCCTTTCAATTCTGTTTTTATCAAGAATTTCATCAGTAAGAATCAGCTGAGTAGTTTTATGAAGAGGTGAATACTCTAAAGCACGTGGGAAATGTACAAAAACTAGAGGACTGTCTTCAAACAATTGAATAAAACACAGAGTACATAAAGCACAAATATCTGTGTTTACCAAGACAAGGCTCAGCTTTACACATGGATTTAGTTGTGTAAAAGAACAAATAAGGTGTTTAGCAGTTCTCAGGTGACAGCTCTGCCTGCTCAGGACATCCTGAACTTGTTTTGGGCAAGAACCATTTCTCTGGTTTTTATAACAATCCCAGTTTCTTTATATCCTGTATCTGATTTCTAACTCATAAATTGGGGATTCCCAGGAATGAGATAAAAGAGATAAGGCTTGAAGAGTGGCTGTGGCTTTTCCCTATGCACACTGCACACATCCTTCTGAGCTGGATCGTGTTCCACACGAGAAGCCCAAAGCACTTTTTCAGTAAAATAACTGATTTTTAGATCAAGTTGCAGGTGCAGATTTGATGACTAGGGCTAACTTTTCTGCCAGGGATCCAGTTTTATTGTTTCTTTTCCTTACTTAACTTCATCCAGAGCCAACATAAAATCTGAAAATGCCCTGAGCAAGCCTCTTATCACCATGGGGTTTCCTGCTCGGCTTTATTGAATGGTGAAGTTTGGATCAGTATTTCAACATCTCTAGCCCACACTTTTGAACTCAC
This sequence comes from Melospiza melodia melodia, assembly GCF_035770615.1. Lineage (NCBI taxonomy): Eukaryota > Metazoa > Chordata > Aves > Passeriformes > Passerellidae > Melospiza > Melospiza melodia. The sequence continues at coordinate 3,400,554 of NC_086195.1, forward strand.
TCTTGGTTGCTGAAAGGAAAGAGATTTATAAGCCCTGGTAAATCTGAAGGGGAAAAAAAGTGAATTTATGCATTTTGGAGGGTATGAACTGACAAATTATCTTTTTCCTTCTGGCCCACCTCAGCAGCAATGTGGGAACAGCCCCAGAGCTTGTGGGGATGAGTGACATTTGCTTAAGGTGGAAAAATGCAAGGAAAAGTGTTTACATTTTTAAATCATGCACACAAAGCTTAAAAACTGAACAGCTGTGCATCTTTCAGAGCATATCCTCTTATTATGATATTCCAAAGGCCTCTCACCCTACAGTGGATTTCATGGTCACCATGTTCCAAAAATCCTCATTTGGGGGATGTGTGGGAATAGCACATTATTCATTTATGATTAGGACAGTTTGTCAAACTTTACCCATAAGAAAGAAGGAGAAAGGCTTAATTGGGAATTTTTAATAATGTATAATCCCAGCTAAACATAATTTAACTGGACAGGGAAAGAGAAATCCTGGTGTAGGTGCTTCATGATGAAGCTCTGCAAACAGAACAGCTCATCTGAAAGCAGAAAAAGACCTTCACAGGCATTTTTATATATAAATATAAATATATTTATAGCTGTTGCCATCTCCCTCATGGTAAATATAGAGAGACACCAGTGCAACAGGTTCATGGATTCAGGGAACAATCCAAGTCGTGTGAAATTCTTTAGTCTCTGGCAAAGTGGAAAAAAAAAATCACCTCTAAGTGTTGCCCTTTAAAATGCAAAACAGCTGCTGCCTACTGGCACTGCCTGAATGCTGCACTTGACAGCAGAATTCCAGCTCCTGCTTTTCTCTGGTCACATATCATGGCATTATTAATATCTGTTAATGGCATTTAGATCCCCCTTTAGCAGGGATTTGGCTCTGTGTTCCCTGGGAATTTGGGGTGGGATGGGTTTGGTTGGTGAAGGACTCATGCCAATGTTTGATGTGCTCCTTCTCCCAGGGGAAAGGGAAGAAAATTATCCAGGCACTGGGGGTGTGCCTGCAGGTGATGCTGAGCTCTCCTGCCCTGGAGCAGCTTGCTGGGATTTGGAATTCCCAGGAATTCCAGTGTAATCATATCCAGGGGCATCACATGATGCTGCAGCATCTTCCCTTTCCCAGCTGCTGTTGGCATTCCCAGGGAACCCCATCAAATTCCAGTACCTGACTCCGTCCTGCTCAAATCATCCCTGCCTGTGCTCCCTGCAACTGGGAGACAAAAGCACCCAGGCAAACCCAGAAAAAGCCATCAAAGAAAGGAGTGTTTGGATAAACACATTGGAAAATTTGGTGGTCAGGGATCTCAGCTGCTGCAGCTCAGTGTGTGACAACCAGAACCTGAATTGATTTCAGATGAGTTTCTATCTCCCCTTTGCCAGCAGGAAAGGAGTAATCAATAATGTTGACTCTTCCTCTTTTCTGAGCATTATACAACCTCTCATAACCTTATTTATTTAGGAAATAAGGCCTTTCAGGGACTTTGATCAGCCTGGCTGAAGTTTCTTCAAAGATTAACTGACTTCTTTAGAAGTAAATCAGCTTCCTCTGGAGCAGGTATTTGCTCACCACGTAGTTGGGTGTTGAGAGCTGTGCAGTTATAAAGTTTGCTGGGCTCAGCTGTAGATTTCCTTAACACACACTGCTGACATCACTGAGTCTCCTCTTGGACTCTTTTTCTTTTTTTCTTTTTTTTTTTTTTTCCCTCTCTTTCTCCCTCCCTCTCTCCCTCTCCTCCCTCCCTCTCTCCAGTTTCTTTATTCAGGTAATTCCAACTCAGGCTTATTTCAACTTGTTTTTGACTGACAGCAAGGGAAGGGAGACTCTCTGAGGGGTTTGTTTTGGGCTGGATTTTGGGTTTTTTTTTTCTTTAAATGCACACATGCTTTATTGAAAAGCAGCCCAACCTTCTATAAAAAAGATTGTTTGACTTGTCATGACGATAACATCTAGTAAGGAATCTGAACATTGCTCTTTTACAGGTAAGAGGTATTTGTCAAAAATCCATACATGCTTAGCAGTGCTTTGGGAGCTGTGTGGAGCTGGAAGCTAAGGAGTAGGTGCTTTTCCTATTTTTTTCTATATTTTGGTAGTTTAAGGATTTAGAAACTGTGTGTAAGAGAAAAAATGTTTTTATAAAATTGTGCTTTTTTGTGGATTTTGACATAGAGGCAGCTCAGCAATTAAGCAAAAGCTATCATGGTTTGGTCTTTCCACTGATGTAAAGCACTGAATGTGGGGTTTGTAATGCTTGGGGCTGGGATTTTTATATGTTGGGGAGGGGGACAGATGCTGAACCTGTCTTTGTCACTGTTTGCCTGCCAGAATTTTTTCCCTGTAAAAACCCAGAGTGCTGTTTAGAGTGTTGGAATCAGAACTTTCAGCCAGCTCTTGCTCTTTTTTCCAGTGCAGAAATCAGTTTTCATTGGCATGGTGGGAAAATCTGCCTGGAACTTTCTCCTGTCCCTGTCACCTTTATGTATAAGAAAAGAGAATGTCAGTTTTCTGTGGAAGGTGTAAAGAATGTAAACATGTCTGAGTTTGAGAACTTCAGGCATTGTCTTCCAACTTTTGCCTGTGTCTTCACACGACTTGTTTACGACAGCACTGGCTTTTCCTCATGATCACAATCAAAGCCCGTGGTGCAAATTCCCCTGTATTTTCTACTGCCTCCCTTTTTATTTTCACACTGGGATCGTGCTGCAATGAGAGTTACAGATAAAATCTCCTTTTCTCCATGAGGTGCTGGTTGTGAAGGAGAACAAATCTGGCTTTCCTTTGTGAACCAGGAGTATCCACAGCACTTTTTAACTCACCTTGTTCCCTCCTGTTCTGTATTTTGAGGCATTTCCAGGGTCTTTCTGATCACAGTGCCTGTGTATTTACCTACCAAGTCTGCATTTTCTTGTGATTTTTTTTGTTTTTTAATTGAGGGGGAAGAAGATTTGCTGCTAAAGAAATGTCTTCTTTATTTCCCTGTTTGTAAAATGTCACAATGCTCTCTGCCCTCCCTAATAACAGGAGGGAGGAAGCAAACCTGGAGTGTAACACGGTGCTGCCTGTACAGAACAAACTGGCATCACTTTTATAAAGCAGAGTTGTAGACCAGACCAAAAACTTCCCCAGGAATTTCAGCCCAGTAAATGAGGCATGGCCTAGAGACAAAAACAGCAGCAGATGACTTGGGCTTCAATCTTCCAATGTACATACAATAATTCAGTCTGTTACTTTTTATAGAATTTCAAATGAAAGCAAATAGTTCTTTTTTATCCTGGCTCCTCATGCAATGAAGCAAACAAGCCATTAGCCCACAGCTAATGCTGCTAATTGCAGCTGAATTTTTTATTGATTTATCCAGATTTCATTTAAGCTGTCTGGAATATTATTTCTGCCTCCTGTCCTGTTTCCCTCTCCTCAGACACACAGTCCCCATAGACAGGCTGTGTTCTTTGGGAACAGGTGGAGACCAAGGCTGGGAAAGACCAAGAAGAACAGAAATGTTACTGTTTTACATGCTGAACCTCAGAGCATTTTGAAATAAATTTTGATTCACTTTACCTCAAGGAAAAACAAGGCAGGTTTTGGGGTGATGCATTTTTGGTTTGTTTGCTTGACAGAGGGAAAAGTCTTTACCTTTAGAAAATTGTAAGTCTTTACCTGTATGAAAATTATAAAAATCATTGATTATTGCATGAAACAGTTAAAATCAACTTTGTCAATTTACTGGGAAGGAATTTACTAAATGCCAAATATCTGAAAGCTGAGCTGTCCTTAACCCCTTGGGGTGAGAGAAGTCATGAATGACTTGAGTGAATTATTACAGGCTTGAGCATCATTTCAGAATTCAGTGTGTCTGGATGTTTGTTAGTATGGCAGAGGGCTTGGAGTTAATATGGTAAAGATCTTGGTGTTAATATGGTAAAAGGCTTAGTGTTAATATGGTATAAAGTGGAAAAGAATTGGGTCTTAACATGGTAAAGGGCTTGGTGGTAATATGTTAAAGAGTTTGGTGGTAATATGACAAAGAACTTGGAGTTAATATGGCAAAGAACTTGGTGTTAATATGGTAAAGAACTTGATGTTAATATGGAAAAGATCTTGGTGGTAATATGGTAAAAAGCTTGGTGTTAATGTGGCAAAAAGTTTGGTGTAAATATGGCGAGGAACTTGATGTTAATATGGCAAAGAGCTTGGAGTTAATATGGCAAAGAATTTGGTGGTAATAGGGTAAAGAGTTTGGTGTTAATGTGGAAAAGAATTTGGTGTTAATATGGAAAAGAACTTGGTGTCAATATGGAAAAGAACTTGGTGTTAATATGGCAAATAACTTGAAGTTAATGTGGCAAAGGGCTTGGTGGTAATATGGTAAAGAGTTTGGTGTTAACATGGAAAAGAACTTAGAGTTAATATGGCAAAGAACTTGGTGCTAATATGGTAAAGAACTTGATGTTAATATGGAAAAGATCTTGGTGGTAATATGGCAAAAAGCTTTGTGTTAATATGGCAAAGACCTTGGTGCTAATGTGGCAAAAAGTTTGGTTTTAATATGGCAAGGAACTTGATGTCAGTATGGCAAGGGGCTTGGAGTTAATATGGAAAAGGGCTTGGAGTTAATATGGCAAATAACTTGATGTTAATGTGATAAATGGCTTGGTGGTAATATGGTAAAGATTTTGGTGTCAATATGGAAAAAAACTTGGTGGTAATAGGGTAAAGAGTGTGGTGTTATTGTGGAAAAAAGCTTGGTGTTAATATGGAAAAGAAGTTGGTGGTAATAGGGTAAAGAGTTTGGTGTTGATGTGGAAAAGAATTTGGCAAAAATCATGTGCATGTTCCTGGAGTCAGCAGGGGAGAAGCAGTCCCCAAGGACTGGCTGTGCATGAGCTGAAGCTCCTGCTCACTCTGCCTGTCTGTGCTGTGAAATGCACGTGGATCCATCCCAAACCAGAGCCCCTCTGCCTCCTCCCAAGAGCAGGAAAATGTCCTGTATGCCCAGGGCAGGGAATTGCCTTTGTGTGGCCAGCACACCCTGGGCTTCACAGCAAGGCAGAGCTCATGGCCGGGCAGAAAGGGAACGAGATGGGACAGCAGTGAAGCTTTAGGTGTTGTCACCCTTCACCAGACAAATATTGCTTGGACATGAAGAGGGATTTTTGGGATAATCCTGCAGTTCTGGGATAAATCTGCAGGGTTTTGGGACCTCTGCACTGGGGAAAAAGGGGTTTGGCAAATTTCATCTTCCAGCAGAGCCTTCTGCAAAATTTCTGCTGCCTCTGGTGAAAGTAAAGTGCTGGGACAAGGTTGGTCCCATCTAAAATCATATTTGGCTCCTTTCTGGTTGGTTTTTCTCGTGGTGATCCTCAGCTGGATTTGTCTGTGCTCAGAGAGCCACTTTCTCTTTGTCATGACTCAAAAATCATAAAATAAAATAAATTTAGACTGTGACAATAGCACAACCTAATCAGATTAATTTAATCTCCATTGTTTTAACTGAGGGGTTTCACTGTTGGTTCAATCTGGTTTCACATAATGAACTTATCTAAAATTAGCACTTTTGCATTGAGAATATATGATAAAAATGGTTATCTGTTCCATATATTACCATAAATCTGTAGGGAAGGAATATATATAAAAATACACCTACTTAGATGACATTAAAGGATATATTCTTATAATGAACAGATGAAATTTCAAAATTTCCCCTCTTCCTCTCTAGAATTACACAGCCTAACAAAAACATATAATAAAATACATACAGATAAAATAAAATAAAATAAAATAAAATAAAATAAAATAAAATAAAATAAAATAAAATAAAATAAAATAAAATAAAATGGATAAAATAGAGGTTTACATTTTAACCAGCGAATAAATAAATTTTCCTGGTTAAATGATTTTAATTTAATTTTTAATTCCCCAAGGAAAATGGCAGCTAGACAAATGTTTTTGTGATTTTACTGACCTTGTCTGTGAAATTTCCCCAAAGTTTTGCCACCAAATAATTCTGGTTTGCTTTTAGCTCTTTATCAACTGATCACTGGCTCGCATCTTGCTAAACAAATGGCAGCTGAACCGTGGTGAAAAGGAGAGGAGGATTTGAAATCCCACTATGGAAAGGGGAACCTTTGAAAGAAGCAGCAGTGCCAGAGGTGTAGGATGTGGGTTGTTCATATTTTCACAGAATTCCCAGAATCCCTGGGTTGGAAGAGACCTCCAAGACCATCGAGTCCAGCCCAGCCCCAACAGAACCCTGGCCCCCAGTGCCACATCCAGGCTTTGTTAAACACACCCAGGGATGGGGACTCCACCACCTCCCCTGGCAGCCATTCCAGAACTTTGTCACCCTGGCTGCAAAAACCTTTTCCCTGCTCTCCAACCTGTGTTTCCCCTGGTGCAGCTCGAGGCTGTGTGCTCTGGGTGTGTCAGTGCTGCTGGAGAAAGAGCCCAGCCCCACCTTAGGATTTTGGAATTGCACAGATAAAAACATTGGGGGTGCTGTGACAGGGGCTGGACACGAGCCCAGGGGTGCCCAGGGGGGCAGGAGGCCCCTGGCAGCTGGGCTGGATGGGGAATTGTGTGTGCAGCAGGAGCAGGGCAGGGATTGTCCCTCTGTGCTGGCTCTGAGAGGCCCCTCCAGGGCTGGGCCCAGTTCTGCTCCTGCAGGAGAGCCCTGGAGGGGCTGGAGCGTGTCCAGGGCAGGGAACAGAGCTGGGCAGGGGCTGGAGCCCCAGGAGGGGCTGAGGAAGCTGGAAGGGGCTGAGGCTGGAGCAAAGGAGGCTCAGGGGGGACCCTGTGGCTCTGCACAAGTCCCTGCCAGGAGGGCACAGCCGGGGGGGTCGGGCTCTCCTGCCTGTCCCAAGGGAAAGGAGGAGAGGAAATGGCCTCAGATGGCACCAGGGCAGGCTCAGGTTGGAGACTGGCACAGAAAATTTCCCTGGCAGAGTGGTCAGGCCTTGGGCTGAGCTGCCCAGGGAGGTTTGGAGTCACTGGAATTGTCCCAGAGCAGTCTGGATGTGGCCTTGGAGACAGGGATTGGGGTGATGCTGGTGCTGCTGGCATGGCACTGGATGAGTTTGAAGCTCTCTTCTCACCTTGACGATTCTGGGATTCTGTGATCACAGATAAAGGAGTCTTTTAAATGTTCAGGCTTGATGAATCCATATTTTGGTGGTGGTGGTTGTCACAGTTTCTGTGTTGACAGGGATAACCAAGCTGACCTGTAACAGGGAATGTCACAGCCAAGAACCTTTAAAACAGAGCAGACATATTCTACACCCTATTTTAAATTCCTAGATGGGTTGTTTTTATTTAAGGAACTTGTTCATAACCTTCAGTGCATAATTTGCATTTTTTTCAACAACTAAACCATGTGTGTGATGGACAGGGCACACCATGGTGTGTGATCTCACCCAGGATCCCACACAGCTTAGCACTTCCCATGGGATTTCACCTGAAAGGCTTCAGCAGTACAATTCACACTGACCTGTATTTATTTAGGATATTCCAACTTCAAATGCACACCTGTACCAGGCAATTAACATGTGTAATTCTCAACCCTCACATGTACTGCAGCAGTTGATTTTCATGGAATAAATAAACTTGGCATCTTTCAAAAGCTCTGGCCTTGCTGTAGAGGTGCAAGAAAAAGACAATTTCAGCTGTTTAAAAGTTCTAGGTCTGGTCTCAGGTCATCAGAACTGCAGGGAGATGGGCACATCCATCCCTCAAGGTATCCCAGGTTTCCATCCTGGAAAAAGGTTGTTTCCAAGGAAATAAATCACTTATTATCCATGCTGAACATAGCCTACAGTCAGAACAAATTATTTCTCACAGCACAGCAGGTCCTCAACACACTTTACAGTCCGATGAGGAAAGAGGAAAACTTTGGATCTGCTGTAAATTATTTCAGATGTAGCAGTGAAGGACACACAGGAGGAACTTTGTAGGTGAACACAATGACGGGGAGAAGCTTGTGGAAGTTGTATCTCACACAGGTGGATTTTCAGGACGTGGGAATTTTATTTATGTCACATGGGAAGCTATTGTGGAATGGGAGAAGTCTAAACCAGGAAAGGAGCAAAAAATAAAAAACAAAACCCAGGGATTGATTTGAGGACAAAGAGGAATGAGATGCCAACAAAGAGCAGAAGAAAGCAGAGCTATGGGGGTCAGGGCAGCAGCTGTGGAAAGGTTAGACTGTGACCTTTAGGGGTATAAAGAAGTGAAAGATGTGTTTGGATTAATGAAGAAGAAATTAAAATGGCCAAAACAGCAGAAAAGAAATAAGATTTTTTTTTAACCCAGAATTTTTGAGTGGGTCAGGTGAGAAGGACTGTGAGCAGGAGGAGAATTGGGAAATATTAATTAATAAACTGAAACTCTGGACTGGAAGAAAAGGTGGATTTTGGAGATGCTGTGGCACCAAGCCGGCCAGAAGTGTGAGCTGTGCAGCAAATGGAGCAAGGGAACAGCTTTTCAGAGAGAGTTTTTACTTTTGGGAAATGCTGGGTTGGACAGGTTTGTCACCAGAACAGTGAATGGAGGAGTTTTCTGCTCTGCCACTGAGCTCCCACCTGGACTTTCAGCAATGCCATGATCTTAACCCCTTCTGAAATCTGCTGCAATTGGAGATATTCACAGCCCTGCTCAGCTGCTTTTTGCCACCACTTATCTTCAGCACTTACCTACAAAATATGAATTCTGTTCAAACAGCACTAAAATAGGATATAAACAGCACTAAAATAACACAGAAAGGTCTAATAATTACACATTTCCCATCAAGTCTGTTTTCCATTGAAAATGGAGGCTTTATTAAATATTACAGGAAAAGTACGGAGGGTTAGAGATCAAAAAGGTTGATTTTTCCACTGGAAGAATGATCTCTTGTGGGAGATGCAGTTGATTTCCTCATTCCCCAGTTACTCTTTGTGCCTAAACTAAATTTCCATTGATGCATCGAGCCTTATTACAAGGCGACAGAAAATAATTGGGGAACGGTGGTATTTTTTGTTCTCATAAATCAGGCAGCTTGGAAAACATCAAAGTGCCTCCTGAAACCCACAGCATCTGTAAAACTCACAGAAAAATAAGGTAGAGGAGCTGCTGAGCGTTGTAAAAATAAGTTTGCGGTGTCCTGAGCGCAGTCGGAAAAAATTCTCCACAGAGCAGGAACAATGTTCTATTCAGGCTGATGGCTCCAGTGATCAAAGCTGGACCTTCCCAACTGTAAAAGATTGCAGGAGCTTTGGAGATGACATGGGATCATAAAGGAGCAGCCATAAAGATAAGGGATGTGTAAATAAATCAGGAAATCAGGCTCCTTTGAGGGTGAGGAAACGCAAGGGCTTTGAAAAGCAGCGTGAGATTTTTTTCTCTTGTTTGGGCACATTGTCACTGCTGTTATGGAGGTTCCTAAGAAACTGCAAGGAAAAGAAAAAGGAGGAGGGGGTTGTGTTCCCAGATCCCAACAAGCAGGACAAGCTGTCCCTCCAAGTGTCACTTGTCACCAACCCAACCCACGTGGCCCTTACAGTTGGCTGAGACTTTTCAACCATAAGCTTTATGGGCTGAAAATACAGGTTTAGATTTTGAAAAACAAAACCCACGATTTTAAACAGTAAAAAAATTGTACTATGGCTTTGTGGAAGTAAGATGTCACAGTCTGTCACTCCAAGGAATATTTTGTTCCTCACCTGATTTAAATGAGTCACATCTGTGCAAACCTCAAAAGGAAAGGCTCAGTTTTGGTTTGACCAAACAACCAGAATGACCTTTTTATGTCTTGTTGTTTTCTTCGGGCCAGAAAAATTTAAACTTGTTTTTCTTTTTTTCTTTTTCTTTTTTTCTTTTTTTTTTTTTAATTTTGTTTTGATATTTCTGGTTTGGCGAGAAAATCCAAAAACATTGATGTGCACCAGTACTTTCATGCTATTTCCTCCCTTTCAGAAGCCACAGTCTCTGCAGCAGACTGAGGGGTCTGTGTCATGGAAATTGGCAGGGATCAAGCAATTTGGGAGAGCAATGAGGAAAACAAAGATTCTTTTCCCTCTGATTCCTTGGGAGTTTATCTGGAAGACACAACAGAGCAGGGCTGTGTAACCTCCCAGTCAAGAAACTCAGGAAACAGCTTCTTCTTAAAAAAATATCAAATTTTTGCAGATATATGAGTGACAATAAGCTCCTGTACAATGTTAGCATGGTGCTGATGGAAAGGATAAATAATTAACCTGGCTTATTTTAATTTCCATCACCTAAGAGTGAAGGGATACAAACCAGCCCATGTCTTTAAATCCATGGGCTAATTTCAGCTTGGCTTGGCAGGTGAACAGAGGCTTCAGAAATTATGTTCCAACAAGCTCCAGGAAAACAGGGAGCTCTGTAAGTCAGAGAGGATTTATTAGTGCCTTTCCTGAGAAGAGGAAATCAAGGGGGACCAGCCTTAACCCCACGAGAATCCCCATAGAGGGCAGAAAAATGGAAAAGCCTTTGGATGGAGCTCGTGTGTTGTTACAACCCTTGGTCCACCAGATTTCCCCAAATTCAAACCCAAGTTTGGAGCAACCTGGGGTAGTGGAAGGTGTCCCTGCCCATGGCGTGGATGATTTCTAAGGTCCTTTCCCACCCAAACCATTCTGGGATTCCATGAATTTGCTGTTGGCCCAAAATACCCCATTAAAGGACACGGCTGAGGCCATTTCCACTCAGAACTCCCCAGTGTTTCTCACCATTAATCTTTGATTTTTCTCTCAATCCTCACCTAAAATACCAGCACATTCAGGAGTGTGAAGGACTTCACATGAACAGAATGGAGTTTTACCAACCAGCAGCTACTTTTGCTTCACATTTATTAATTTTTAAATCTCTTTGGCACACCACAATTCCAGTCCCAAGCAAGCACTGGGGCTCAGAACCTCATAAACCTCAGGAAAAAAGCATTCCCATGGACAACACTGAGGTTCTTTCTCATTTCTGCTCTGAAAACACAGGTATAACTAAATACTTCCTTCTCCTCTGCACGGTCAAATCATTCTGGGATTCCATGAATTTGCTGTTGGCCCAAAATACCCCATTAAAGAACATGGCTGAGGCCATTTCCACTCAAAACTACCCAATGTTTCTCACTATTAATCTCTGATTTTCTCTCAACCCTCACCTAAAATACCAGCACATTCAGGAGTGTAAAGTACTTCACATGAACAGAATGGAGTTTTACCAACCAGCAGCTACTTTTCCTTCACATTTATTAATTTTTAAATCTCCTTGGCACTCCACAATTCCTGCTCAGAGTCCCAAGCAAGCAATGGGGCTCAGAATCTCAGAAACCTCAGGAAAAAGCATTCCCATGGAGAACACTGAGGTTCTTTCCCATTTCTGCTGTATAAACACAGGTATAAGTAAATTCTTCCTTCTCCTTTGCATGGTTCCCCCTCTAAAATGTGCAGGAGTGGAAAAAAGGGCATTTTTCCACTCATTGCAAGGAGAGTAGGGAAGCTTGGCACACGAGTGAGCTATGTACTGGAATTTGGGTGGGTCTAGGAGAAAGCACAGACTTCAGTGGAAAACATATATGGGTGTGTGTGTATGTGTGAGCAAAAGCCTTTTAAACCTTAAATTAACCACATCCATGGATTGGTCAGGAACAAAATTAAATTAAAAAAAAAAAAAAAGAGAGAGAGAGAAAGCTGCCCTGAAACAAAACTTTTGGGCAGCACTGAGGATGAGTAACCCTACACCAATGGGGAAGTGTCACTGACATCTTTAATTCTTGCCTGACCACCTCAGGGAAGCAGGTGAAAGGCTTTGGTTTGTAAATCAGAATTTTGGTATTTTAGAGGACCCCCATGACCACTTCTGTCCCCTCTGAGGGGCAGCAGGGTTGGGACAGGAGTGGGGACAGGGTGTGTGAGCCCCAGGGTGACCCAGCCCACCTTTGGGAGGTGTTTTAGCAAAGGCCTTTGCTCTGAGAGCACAGCCCCAGGCGGTGGCTCCTGGGCCCTGAGGATGTGTCCCAGACTGGGCATTTGAGGAAATTATTTTAATTCAAGGTCTAGAGACTTTATTCAGGGTAATAATGGCCCAAAGGGGGACGTGTGTGAAAGATGCATCTACAGCTGACTTTGGATAGAGCAAAATCTCCCACATCAATGTTTTAGGTTTGCAACTGCTTGTGCTTTACAGAACTGGGAATCACAGAATCTTCTGGGTTGGAAGGGTCCAACAAGAACCATCAAACCCAATTTTTAAGGGAATGTTCCATCCAGGGACTAAAACCCCAACCCTGATGTTTTTAGCACCAGACTCCAACGAGCTGAGCTTACACACCATGGGATGATATTTTAATAAAAAAAGTACTTTAATAGATACTTTTAAATAAAAAATACTAATCTTTAAAAATACTTTTTAATTTTAATAAAAGTATTTTAATAAATCTCTGACTTCTATGTAAGTGCCCATAAATGTTTGCCCATGAAATATCACACCCTGAATCTATTGGACACTCTTGAATTTTCTTTCCAGAATTTAAAAATTTCTAAGATTTGTTTAGGTGAAGTAGCTTCCAAACATTTGAGATGAAGCAGAGCTTGCTCTCCATTTTTTCAGACCCTGACAATCAAGGGAAATGGGTGATTTATGCGATTTGAAATCTTTGCAGTGCAGAGAAAATGGGGTAGGAATGAACATTTTTGAAGATGTTGTGCCCCTCGAAGAGAATATTGCCCACAATTGCTGTAATTCACTGTAAAGCAGTTAATTATCAAAAATTAAGTCAGTTATATGTGCCGGTAACATCATCTGTGCTTTGCCTAGGAGGAAGAGACATCCAATGTAAAAATAATTTAGGTTTGTGTGAGAGAAGTGGGTACTTTGTCTCACAGGCTGCATTTTGTCAGCATGAGAGAAGACTCTCTTTTTGAAAACATTCTCCACAGTGTGAACTTGTTCACACAGGCAGGGCAATTCTTCAGAACCAAATAACTTCCTGAGAAAATCAGCTTGCAACAAGTTTTAAGATGAAACCCTGACAAACCCATCCTTCTTTCTTGGCAGTGTGCTTTGTGTGATGGCAAACATCCCTCCAAATTCACTGCTGTGTCCTGGCCTTGCAGAGATGACAAAAATTTGGATTATTTAGAGGGTTATTCTGTATTTATCATTGCTCTGCCTTCATAAGGCAGCACAAATCAGCTGCAACAATCAGGTTAAAAGGATCCAGGAATTCTTTTATAGGAAAAACTTTACTCCAATAACATCATCCACCTTCCTGCTGGGTCAAGGTGTGCTGTTTCCCCAGTTAGGTTTGATTTTGTCCACATTAGGAATAAATGAAAAAAAGGTTACAAATATACTTTAAATAATTTTTTTCCCTTACCAGCTTCATGGCCTTTTGCACCCTACTATTACTTTCAATACTATGGAGGTTTTTAGATATTTAAAAGGCACAGGAATTTAAATATTTTTGGTGGAAAAGTCTTCTCACAGCCTGACATTTCAGTGTTGAGATTTAGTGGCTGCACAGAGATGGAAAATTTGAGGAAAATTTTGAACAATTGAGCAGGTTTATCTCTGCAGAGTATGTGCGCACAATATTTGTGGGGCACTCACGGGTAATTAAAGCAATTCTTAATGAGCTCATGGTGTGGGCTAAAGGAGAGCTGTGATTTACTGGAAATGTGATTTATGGGGAGAAAGCAGAGCAAAATCTCACCCTGTAGGAAGCCTCACCCCCATGGCCACACCTCCACCCAGCTATGGGAGCCTTGGTGTGCAGTGACTAATCAAAAACAAACCCCAACTTGACTGGGACACAGAGCAACCACAAATTGTTGATTAGAAAGAGAGCTGCTGAGCCCCAGGATGTGTTGCTGTCCTGGTGGGGGTGGGATGCAGACAGGAGGTGATGCTCTGGGGGTGTTGGAACCTGGTGGCTGATGTTGGGTTTGGGGTGTCAGGGGATCTGGCGTGAAAAAAATAAAGAGGGGCACAAACCACTGTAAATTGTCTGCTCTAACTGGTCTGAAATGCCTGATAAATTGTCTTTCCTGTCTCAGCTGAGAGTCAGGGAGAAGCAGCAGCCCTGGGGAAGGCAGCCTGCAGCTGTTTTATCCAAATTTTTGAACGACCAGCAAAGCGCTAACTTTTCTCTCTGCCGTGGCTTGGCATGCTCCTCTTCATTTTCAACCACCTGCTGACAATTGAAATTAAAAATCCAGAGGAAATGTCTGTTTTTGGGTTTGTTTGCTTGCTTGTTTTTAAACAAAACCAGATTTTTTTATTAGGCCAAGAAATGAATTTGGAGGGAAAAAGGCAAGCAAACAAGAGAAGAAAGCAGAGCAGTTTTCTGTTCCACTAACCCCTCTTCAGCTCTGAAACAGATGCAGCAAATTGCACACCAGCTGCAGACTGGCAAACCAGTTGCTCTGAGTTTGACTTTATTATTATTATTATTATTGCTGTTGTTCAAAGTGATGAAGTGATGGGTGAGTACTGGGGAGGTTAAAACAAGGTGCTGTCCTTTATCTGCTGTGGAAGAAGGGAAGTGAGGACAAAGCCTATGGTGAGCAGGGAGTGACAGCCTCAGCAAGCTGTTCGTGGAATCATGGAATGGTTTGGGTTGGAATGGAACTTAAACCACCCAGTGCCACCCCTGCCATGGCAGGGACACCTCCCACTGTCCCAGGCTGCTCCAGCCCCAGTGCCCAGCCTGGCCTTGGGCAGTGCCAGGGATCCAGGGGCTCCACAGCTGCACTGGGAATTCCATCCCAGCCCCTGCCCACCCTGCCAGGGAAAAATTCTTTACTCACATCTCACCCTAGAAGCCCTCCTTTAGCTTAAAGCCATTCCCCTTGTCCTGTCCTTGTGAAAAGTCCCTCTCCAGCCCCCTTTAGGGACTGGAAGCTCCTTTAGGGTTTCCCTTGCAGCAGTGCAGTCCAATCCCTTTGTTCTCCTGCTGACCTGGGAGGGAATTCCCTTCCCCTTGAACTTTTTCCAACACGACCTCAGCAGTAATTAGCTTCAGACTAATTATTTTCTATCTTGTTGCCTAATGAAGCTGCCACCCTGTGACCAGAATACTGAAAAGAAGCACAGACACCCCTGATTTGGGTACAAAACCATGAAACTCTGGGCACATGAGCTGGTGCAGGCAGATTTCAGCTGGGTAATTCTTGTATTTGAGGGGTTCCCAGACGAAGGGAGGAATGATGAATCTGACTCCATGTTCTCAGAAGGC
This sequence comes from Melospiza melodia melodia, assembly GCF_035770615.1. Classification (NCBI taxonomy): domain Eukaryota; kingdom Metazoa; phylum Chordata; class Aves; order Passeriformes; family Passerellidae; genus Melospiza; species Melospiza melodia. Next base: position 3,415,796 of record NC_086195.1, read on the forward strand.
TAATTTATTAATCTTTTCTTTTCTTTTCTTTTCTTTTCTTTTCTTTTCTTTTCTTTTCTTTTCTTTTCTTTTCTTTTCTTTTCTTTTCTTTTCTTTTCTTTTCTTTTCTTTTCTTTTCTTTTCTTTTCTTTTCTTTTCTATAATAAAATATACTAAAGAATAGAGAAAGGATACAGACAGGAGGCTAAAAAGATAATAATGAAAACTCCTGATTCTTCTCAGAGTCCTGACACGGCTTGGCCCTGGTTGGTCATCAAGTCAAAACAATTCACATGAAACCAATGAAACCACCACCAATTTATTTATTGTTTATCCACCAATTTATTGTTGGATAAACAATCTCCAAACACATTCCAAAGCCGCAAAACACAGGAGAAGCAATCAGATAATTATTGTTTTCCTTTTCCTCTGAGGCTTCTCAGCTTCCCAGGAGAAGAATCCTGGGCAAAGGGATTTTTCCAGAAAATATGCCAGTGACAGGTAATTAATACCAGGCAGTATCCAGAGGCAGAAATCAAGGGAAAACAATGCCTTTGGGGCAAAACCCTCACCCACCTTGAGCCCAGCCCTGGAATCAGCCAAAAAGAGGCAGCACCAGCCTCTGTGGGTTCCTTTTCCCTGGGAGCTGTGCTCCAGCAGCCAGAGCAGCTAGCTGGCAAAGGGCCTGTTCCTGAAAAAGGAATTAAGTACTTAGGAAGGACTTAGGTAGGCCTGAGTTGACTAAGTGAAAAGCTATTCTGCAGAAAATCCCTGCCCAGCTCCTGTTTGGTGCTGGAATGTGTCCAGGTGTCTTCATCCCTGACCCTCACCCTGCTGGATGTCCAGGCATGCCACAGAACACCTCATGGATTAATTGATCTTGTGTCTGAGCAGGAAGAGCCAAAAAAATGAAAAACATGAGGCATTCCTTGGCTTGCCTTCAGTCTTCTCCCAGCACATCCCCTGCTCTCCTTCTCCACCTCCCTCCTCCTCCTCAAACCTGCCACTTGTGTTCCCAAATCTGGTCGTTGGAGGTGAAGCTGAGACTCTTCCTTGAGTCTGAGGCTTTGTTGCCACATTTCTGACTGACAAGGAGCTGGGAGGATGGGGAGACCTTGCACTGCATGAAGCTTTGCAAAGTTTGAAATTTCTGAAAACAGAGTTGTTGCTGCCTGTGCCAGGGGGTTGGAATGAGATGAACTTTAAGATCCCTTCAACCCAAACCCTTCTGTGATTCTCTGATGTGATGGAGAGGTCAGGAATGGTGGTGTGAACCTACAGGGAGATTTTTGCTGAAAATAAAGCAATTAGGCTGCAAATAAAATAATTATGCACTCAGCTACACATTTCTCTTGGGGTGGGGTAAGCACTCTTGGTTTGGAGCTTTTGATTCAGAAAATGGGAAGGGGAGAGGAATGGAATACAAAACAAAATGAGGGAAAGCAGAACAGTGAGTGATACCCTTGGGGTAAAGAGAAATACCTCCAGGGAGGAGGAATGACAGGATTTAGCTGTTCCCCAAGGTCATCCTGGAAGGGGAGAGGGGAGAAATAGTGGCAGAGACTGCAAAACAGGACAGCAGTTAGTGTTAAGCTCTCTGAAACTTTATTCCTGGCTTTGTAGTGGCTGTTAAGCTCAGCTGGGGTAGGACATCACTCCTGTATCAGCTCCTTCTCTGTGCTGAGGTGTTTGATGTTCCCACAGCAGCCCCAGGTGCGACTGGAAGTGGAAGTGCAGAGTATGAACTCAATGAGCAAAAATGCAACAATAAATGTCCCCTTCAGCCCTGCAGAGCAGCTCTGGCTCTACCCAACTTCCCAGAAACAGAGAGGGCAAGATCCCAGGAGTCTGTCCAGACTTGTCTGTGCAGAAAGAGCCAGGGATGGTTTGCACAGCAAGAATGAGGAAAGGGTTTGTGGGTGGGAAGAGCATCACAGCACAGGCAGGTTCTAAATGCCTAGCTGTGCTTTCCCAGTGTTTGAAAAGATTTCGGAGCAACAATGTGCCAGCCAGGGTGGCATTCTAAAGTATTTTGTACTGCCCTGCTGAAGAAAAGCCATTCATAAAAAAATAATTAAAAAATCAGGACAAGTTTCTGGGGAACCTTTCTCTCTCTGGTTTTTTTTTTTGTTTTTTTTGGTTTTTTTTTTTGTTTGTTTGTTTGTTTTTTGTTTTTGTTTTTTTTTTGTTTGTTTTTTTTTGTTTTTGTTTTTTTTTTTTCCAGCTGAGCACAAAAAGGAGAGTTTTGTGATGTGGGGAGTTGATTAATTTCTTCCTGAAAGAACACTTTTATGTACTTGAAGGATGTGCATGGCCAAACCCCCGCTCATCCCCAGAGCCCAGGGCAAGGCTGGAGGGCAGGATTTTGGGAGGGTGGGTGCTCCCTTGCAGTGTGTGAACTGCTCACATCCTTGCAGGATGTGCTTTTCCTCCCCTTGGAGGCCTTGGGAATCACTGGGAGCTTCTCCATTAATTTAATAATCTTTGAGTCATCTTTTGCCTCCATTCTGCCTTCTTGCTTGTTTTTCTATTTCTTTGCATCAGTGTAGCTCCAAAGGCTCCTCTGTGTAAATCCATAATTACTGCAAATCCTTGCACCCTGTCCTGGGGAACGACAGCATTCCTGGACAAATCTCCCTCAGAAACAACACCCATGAGACTTCTCCAGCTTTAACCCATCTTCCATGGCCAACAGGTAGAGACAGATGGATTTGGTGTTTTGCTTCTTTACCACTATTTTGTGAATGGTGTGAGTGATGTAAAAAACCCATCTCTGGCTTTAGCAGAGCACCCCTCAGCCCTCCCTGTGCTCCCCAGGATGTTTCCCTGCTTTCACCTGCTCCTGGTACCCAAACTGGGAAGAGTGACCATTCCCAGGGCTGCTCTGTGCTGATGGTGGCTCCAAGGTGGCAGCCGCAGGCAAACTTTGGGAGCTGATTTTGACTTGAGGGTGTATTTATGGTTCTCTTGCCTCAGTCTTTTTGCGGTAAAAGCCAGAAGTGTGTAAGTTTACCTTTTCAAGCTTTTCTGTCACCACTCCCCGGTGGGTCCTAGCACTGAAGGGCTGCTTTTGGGGCCCCATGTCCAGCTGTGTGGCTGTGCCAGAGGCAAAGCACCCTTCTCCAGCCTCCCCTTGCCTCCCTCCACTGCTGTGAATTCCGGAGCTGAGCCATGGAGGAGGATTTTGCTGGCTGACAGCTGCACAGCATAACCTGGTGCTCAGCCCAGGGGGAGGAGGGCGTTCATGCTACGCGGAGCACTGAGAATTCAGGAGGCACTTTTGTAACCTACTGAACCACATCAGACCCAGGAAAGATCTGAAGATTATGCAGCCCTCCTCAATGTTTTCTTTCCTCACCCCCTGGCTTTTCATTTTCTCCTTGCCAAGCCTTGCTAATGGTTTTTTGTGTGCTGCTTGAAAAAACAGCTCAAGTTCTGCCCCCGTCTCGGAGTGGCAGCGAAGCATGCGTGAGGATTTGCTCCAGTGGCAAAGCCACATCTGATTGAGGGGAAAAAAATTTAAAAAAAAAAAAAAAAAGGAAAACAGCTGAGGCCCTTCGAACAAGTCATGCTCCTGTAGGCTTTTAATCACTTGTGTCTGCCAAGAGAGATCTTGCACAAGCAAAGCTGGCTCCATGCAAGAGGAACATTTTTGCGTGTGTGCAGGCTGGCTCCCTGATAATGTGCTCCCTGGAAGCAGTGGCAGTGTGCTGCTTGCACCCCTGGCTGCTGGAATTACCTTAAGGTCAAGGTATTCATGCTTGGTGGCTTGGTATGTAGCTCTGTGTTTTATTGGCTTTGTCTGCGCCGAACTTGGAGGCTCCTCTGGCTGCTCCAAAAGGGCTGGTGAGGAGAGGAGGTAATTCAACTTTAGAATGCTAGACAAGCCTGAGACAATTTCGTTTTCTTCCCTCTTGGAGTGTGTTACCTTAACTTTGCTTCAGCTCAGTTTTATTTGCAGCTCCACTTTGATTTACAGCAATTAAAAGTAATTTATCGGTGTAAAATCAGTGAGGGAACAGACAGAAGTTGTTCCTTTAATTTAAAAATGTATATTACTCTATTACTTAAGCTTGCTTGCTCATATTAACTCACTGTGGTAGGTGTGCTTTGTGATTTAGAGTGAGCACAAACCAAACCAACCAAAGTATTTTGGCTGGGGTTGATTTTCAGGGCAGAGAGTGTGAGGAGCCTCTGTAAGATGGGAAATAGCAATACAGGTGCTATAATGTGGTTTTTTACACACACAGACACCCATAAATAATTTATTTTGGGATATTATAGTGGTCACTTCAGTCAGGAAGCAGTGGGGAAGGGGGGGCAGGAGAGAATCTTCATCTGAAGCCTTTTTTTCTTTTTTCTCCTGGTGGTTTCATCAGAGTTTCTTCCCCCAAGTGATTGCTGCTGGCTGCTGCCACTGATAAGGGAGGCAGCGTGACAGATCCTCTCTTCCCATGTCACTGTGGCAGAGAAGGGAAGTACTTCTGCAGGGAAAGGAAACCAAGAGGAATTTCCCTGGGGAGGAAAAGAGCACTAGAGGAATTCAGGATCACGCAGGAAAGAGTGATGTGAGAGAAGAAAAAAAAAAAGAAAATAGGAAGCAAATCAACACAAAAAAATACCCTGCCACCAAAAAAAGCACCTGGATTTGGCTGGGATCCATCTCAGGAAGTGGCTGTAAAGCTGAGTAACTTTGTCACAAATCAGGGGAGGACACAAAACGTGATGAGAGAGCTCTGAAAAAGCTTCATTCACCTATGGCAGGCTCCAAAATTTCCCCCTATGCCACACGTGGGATCAATATTACACATGGGACAGGGAGATGGACAGTGAGGAGCAGCCTTGGCTGGGAGCTGGAGCAGCCTGGAGTGTGCCAGACCAAAACTTCACTTTTTAGCTTAAAACCTGAAATGGCAAATTTTACAGCTCTGTTGGTGCAGCCCAGGGAAGAGACTGTGCCTTGAAAATTCCTTTCTCCCTCCCATCTTTTGGGGGGAACTCTTCTGCTGTGGCATTTTGGTGTCGTGTCTGTGGTTCCGTCCTTCAGCAGGTCTGGGAATGTGGGAGGCTGCTGCAGTTTCAGGATTATTTTCATCTGGGGCTCTTGGACAGGGAACAGCCTATCCCAGGGCAGAGCAGAGACAGGGCAAGGAATCTTTTCCTTCCCTGGGAGGGTGGGCAGGCCCTGGCACAGGTTTTCCAGGGAAGCTGTGCCCTGGATCCCTGGCAGTGCCCAAGGCCAGGTCGGACATTGAGGCTTGGAGCAGCCTGGGACAGTGGAAGGTGTCCCTGCCATGGCAGGGGTGGCACTGGATGGTTTTAAGCTCCATTCCAACCCAAACCATTCCATGATTGTTTAACTGTTGTTATTCCCACTGCATCTCACACATAAACCAACCCCTGGTGCAGGATCTGGGTCTCCTGGGCACGGCAGAGCCATGGGGAGTGTGGAGAGCTGAGTGCCCTTGGGCCATCCCTGCCCTTGGACATAACTCTGGCCCTGCTCCTCCAGCCCAAACCCACCAGCTGGAGCTCCAGGGTGGGATGGTGGAGCCTGGGCTGTCCCCATCCCTGTGACCTGCAGGGCAGGAGGAGCTGTCAGCCCTGGGAATTGCTCCCGGGAGCAGCTCTGCAGGTGGGCTGAGCTGGGGATGGGATGGGGATGTGCCTCCAACACTGGAGCAGAATCCCAAATACCTCTGGCACAGCAGGGAAAATCATTCTGACAGGGTGCATGTGAAGTTTAAGGGGAGGTGTGCTTGAGAGGGAGAGGTTTACTGATTTCAGAACAGACTTTTGGGACTGTTTGAAATCAATGTCCTATCCAGGGACAGGCTTGGTGTGGGGGAATGGACTTGTGGGCAGGTTTTAAATCCATGTCCTATCCAAAGATAGGCTTGGTGTGGGGGAATAGAGCCTCTTCCCCAAGGAACATGCACTTGCTGAAGGATTTCCCTTTAGAGGCTGCACATTTTTGCCTCCCCCTGGCAGCAGTGCTGGCTTTGGGCTGGCCTGAGGAGCAGTTGCATGTACAGTCCTTCCCAGCCCCACATTTCCTCCGTTGTTCTTTTTCAGATCACTTGAAGGTTTTTTCCTGTTTATTATCCGGACATGCTGCGCTCTGTGTGTTGATTTGACTGTCACATAAGGAATCTCCTACTGGGATCGTGGATGCACTCCTTTCTTACATAAATATGTATCTGTGGCAATGGTTCAGGGCTGTGGAGGAGAAATGTTGGTGATTAAACCAAAACTGGAATGAGCTGCAGTTGTTAATGAGGGCTAAGTTTAATTACCCTTTCCCAGAAAACCTGCAACTGTGTGATGAGTACAGTCACAAACAAAAATTCTCCTTAATTGACATAACAGGAAAAGTACTTCAGTGAGCAATTATGCTGATGTCCTGGGCTGGCACATGTGTGTCCCACAAATATATCTTGTACTTCCTGCAAAATTCTTTTAAGTAGCTATAAGGAAAACATTATTTTTTTTTTCTTTTAGTTTTTTTTTTTCCAGCAGTTGGCGAAAACTAATCACTGACTTGGAGGCTCTTTTTGAGGAAAACAATGGGACAAAACAATGCCTTTTTGTGAGACCTGCCAAAGCACAAAGGATGCATGGGATGTTTTTTTTCTTTGTTGCTTTTGTCAGCAGGAAGTTTTGTTGTTGGGAACGACTATAACATGCACTGTCCTTGCTCTACGTAATCTCTGTCTGGTCCTGTGAGCAGGATCCTGCTCCTGCCTCCTCCAGCTGGCACGGGCAGGGCTCTGCCTTGCCCCGGGGGCTCTGCCCAGCCCCTGTGCCTGCACTCTCCTTCTCCATCCAGCCTGGTGCCCAGTAAACAAACCCAGGGGTCTGGTGCTCCAGTTGCTGGGGTCGTGCAGGTCAGGGCCCACGTTTAGAATGCTGACTTTGTGAATTACTTTCTTTTTTTTTTTATTTTTTTTTTCTTCCCTCAGACAGCTTAAAATTTAGGAGTGCTATCCAGGGCAGGCAGCTTCAGAGTGTTGCACCCAGGTGTAAATATTGCAGACCTCGCCTTTGATGTGCTCAGGTCTGCTTTGTTTCCCTCTAGGTTGGTTGTAGGTCCGTCACAAAGAGCCAGATCCGACTGAGTAAATCACTTGTGGAAGTTAATTGTTCCCAGTGAAAGCTGGTCTGGCTCATTCTGCCTCTGTCGCAGGAAGGGACAGAGGTGGTGAGCTGGATCTGCGTTCTGAGCCCAGCGACTCTAATTCTGATCAGATGTCTCTCTTCAGGGCATTAAAGAAAACCTGCTCACTAATCAAAAAGAGCCTCTTCTCTAGAGAAACGTAAGGAAAAAAAAAAATTTAATGCCTTTTACATAAATAAAGTACTGATATAAAATTTCAGCTCTGACAAATTTCCTTTGCAGGCTATCATAAAAGAAACCTACTTCTCCGTACTTGGCAGGCACCAGAATCAAAGAATGATTTTTTTTTTCCTGGAAAAAAAAAAAGACTATCAAATTATTTGTGATGTCAGATACTGTACAGTGGTAACTTTATATTCCAGCTGTTTTCATTCCCTGCTGCTGTGTTTAGATGATGCTTGTGCTTCTCTCCATCAGCATTTTCAAATACTCCTCGGGGTCAGCTCTGGCTTCATTAAGCAGCAGCTTCCTTTGTTTTCTTCTCTCCCCAGGACTGAAGCAGTGAGGATGGAGCCCACGAAGATCAACATGTCCCGCGTGGCCCTGGTCAACGGCGGCATCGACGGCGCCATGCTCAAGGCGCACAAACCGCGCGTCATGTCCAAGAGCGGCCACAGCAACGTCAGGATCGACAAGGTCGACGGCATCTACCTGCTCTACCTGCAGGACCTGTGGACCACGGTCATCGACATGAAGTGGAGGTACAAACTCACCCTGTTCGCTGCTACTTTCGTCATGACCTGGTTCCTCTTCGGGGTGATCTACTACGCCATCGCCTTCCTTCACGGCGACCTGGAGATGAACAAGTTCTCGCCGAAGCGGGAGCCGTGCGTGAAGAACGTGGATTCCCTCACTGGGGCGTTCCTCTTCTCCCTGGAGTCCCAGACAACCATTGGCTATGGATTTCGTTTCATCACCGAGGAGTGTCCCCATGCCATCTTCTTGCTTGTGGCCCAGCTGGTCATCACCACCCTGATTGAGATCTTCATCACTGGTACCTTCCTGGCCAAGATCGCCAGGCCGAAGAAAAGGGCAGAGACCATTAAATTCAGCCACTGTGCTGTCATCACCAAGCACAACGGGGAGCTTTGCCTGGTGATCAGAGTGGCAAACATGAGGAAGAGCCTCCTGATACAGTGTCAGCTCTCTGGGAAGCTTCTCCAGACCTACGAAACCAAAGAAGGGGAGAGGATTTTGCTGAACCAAGCCAGCGTCAAATTCAACGTTGACTCCTCTTCAGAAAGTCCATTTCTCATTCTGCCTTTAACCTTCTACCACATTTTGGATGAAAGCAGCCCTCTGAGAGACCTCACACCTCAAAACCTCAAGGAGAAGGACTTTGAGCTCGTGGTGCTCCTGAATGCCACGGTGGAGTCCACCAGTGCTGTCTGCCAGAGCAGGACTTCCTACGTCCCCGAGGAGATCCACTGGGGCTACGAGTTCGTGCCTGTGGTTTCCCTCTCCCCAAATGGAAAGTACGTGGCGGATTTCAGTCAGTTTGAGAAGATCAGGAGAAGCACAGATTCTACTTTTTACAGTGTGGACTCTGAAAAGCAAAAGCTGGAGGAGAAATACAGGCAGGAGGACCAAAGAGAGAGGGAACTGAGAACAATGTTGTTACAGCAGAGTAATGTTTGATTGGATGGACAAAGTATTCTGAATGATCCTTTTTCTGCGAACTGAAAAAAGAACTTTCTGTGCTGTATGTCTGCTGTGAAACCAGAAGTGAAGCCCTTTTCAGGATTATTTCCTTTTCAGCCCTATTTCAGCAAATAGCTTTGGTGTACAGTAAATCGACCCCTTTGGCTGAGTTGATAATCAAGTATTTTGTAATTAGGCAGGATTTCTTTGTTCCTGATCGTGACTTAGCAAAACTGGGTTTGTGTTAAACCTCTGCCTGATGCCACCACTGAAAGCAGACACGCCACTTTCCGTTTGGAAAGTGAAACTGGACTCACTGTGCTGATTCCCTCAAATATTTATTTGACGTGGTTTTACTGTGAACATGCAGGGGCAGCACACAGCACTGCTAGAGGAAAACGTGCTCCTTTGAAATGTGTACCTTTAAAATGTAAATTCTCCTACCAGGGATCACCTGCGTGGGGATTCCTGGCACTGAAAGTAAGTTGATTGAAGAGACAGATGGTTGGATGTGGGAAGAGCTGCAGGGAGGGGTTAAACTCCTTAAGTCTGGAAGGACTGTGACAGAGCAGTGCTGGGTGGTGGGGAGGAACACTCGCTCTCTGTCTCTGCTGCTCAGAGCTCGTTCTGTGATTATTTTGGGATCACTCACTTTTCTTAACCTTGCTAATGCCTGATTTATATCTGATAGCAAAAAGGGGAGATGAGGGCAGGACACACACAGGATCACAACAGTAATCACCTAGGGTTGTAGCTGGCTTTGAGACACCAGATTTTTATCCAATGTAAATAGTTTGTAACAGCAGCATCTAACAATACAATTCTACAGATTGCTTGCTTTGCTCCAGACCGTATTTAATTTTGGTTAAAAGAAAGCTGTGTAATGTCTGTAGACAATATTTACTTTTTGTGGCAGCCATAAAGGACAAGCATTCCTTTCATCCAAATCAATTTTGGTTCTACTAAAACCATTCCATTAATAAATGAATTTAATTTGAGCAGTTCCTGATCTCTTTGTGGCATGGGGAGAGGGTGAGGTACCCCAGAGATGTTGAAAGAGCTGAGTGCTTGGGGGAGACATTTGGCTCTGGCACAGAGCCCTGGGGATTCTGCAGGTCGCTGCAGTGGCCAGAGGACAGGTGACAAACCAGTGGTGTCCACGTAGCATCTCTGTTAGAGAGGCTTTTTTAATGGGAATTTGAAATTATTTTTTAATGTGAATTTGAAATTATTTCTGACTCGTATCATTTTGGCAGCTCTCTGAGTTCTAGAGATTCTGCTCCTCTAAAGCTTTGGCAAGGAAAAGCTGCTTTAAATGGGTCTGACCTCAGAGCCACCAAAGCTGACAATGATGAGAAACAGGGGGGTTGGAACCAGATGATCTTTGAGGTCCTTCTCAACCCCAAGCCTTCTTTGTTTCTGTGACTTCTGGCATCATTGCATTTATTTTTATTTACCAGTGGCCTGGTGGAATGCAGTGCTGCAGCCTGCCATACAATGTGCTATAAAGCAGATAAATCCAGTAGGCTGAGCACAGAGGTGGCACCAGGGATGGATGTCAGGATTAAGGAGCACACACTGCAGGGGCCTGTGGGGTGTCTGTGAGTGGGGCAGGATGGTGGTGGTGAGGAGGGGAATGAGGCACTTACAGCTGCTCATTTATGTGAATTTTTAGCTCTCCTGTGGGGGAATACATACACAGAATCATGGAATGGTTTGGGTTGGAAGTGATCATCTTCCACTGTCCCCTGTGGCTCCCAGCCCCATCCAAGCTGGCCTTGGACTCTTGCAGGGATCCAGGGGCAGCCACAGCTGCTCTGGGCAGCCTGGGCAACATCCAGGTACCTGTTTGAAGAGATAAACTTCACTTCATCCACAGAGTTCCTCCACCCACTACAGAGTGAACAAATTCTCTCAAACCACTGCAGGCAGAGTCTGCCTGGCGTTTGTGGAAGGAATTTCCAGGTTGTTTTATGCTGGGTGATAACACAGGTTTGCAGTCCCATGTAGAAGATGTAAGTGTTTAAATGATGGATTATTAATTTCAAATTTTCCATCACTTTTCCTGGTTTCTTTTTTCAGCACACACATGAATTGTGTGTGCTCCAAGAACTTTTGCAGTCACTTCATCAATCTGAGGTTTGTGTCCTGCAGCTCAAAGATGCTTTGGGATGAAAGTGCACAGGTGTCTTAACTCCTCATCTGCCAAGCCCTAATACCCATGTTTTGATAATCAAACAAGCACCCCAATTAATTTTTTTACCCAGATAAGGGCTCAGATAATTCCTAAAATAATTGTCACAGCTGTGTATTGACTATAAAACAGTTTCACCAACAGCAAATGAGCTGGTTCTTCTCCAGAAACATCTGATGGTGACCTGATCCCTTTGTACACCAGTCCCAAAGTTCAGTCACTGTGCTCCAGTCATCAGATTATCCTGGAAGGAAAAAGCATCTTAACGCAAAAGCTTCGAAAAGAAAGGAAAAAAAGAACCACAAAAATGGTTTTCTCTGGGCTTTGGGGAAGGGAAGGGAAGGGAAGGGAAGGGAAGGGAAGGGAAGGGAAGGGAAGGGAAGGGAAGGGAAGGGAAGGGAAGGGAAGGGAAGGGAAGGGAAGGGAAGGGAAGGGAAGGGAAGGGAAGGGAAGGGAAGGAAGGGAAGGGAAGGAAAGGAAAGGAAAGGAAAGGAAAGGAAAGGAAAGGAAAGGAAAGGAAAGGAAAGGAAAGGAAAGGAAAGGAAAGGAAAGGAAAGGAAAGGAAAGGAAAGGAAAGGAAAGGAAAGGAAAGGAAAGGAAAGGGCTGGTTCTTTAGAAAAAGAAAGAATAAAGATATTTCTCTACAACTCCCTGACAGGAGGGGCAGTGGGGCGGGGGGGGGTGTCAAGCTCTGCTGCTGTGTCCCAAGGGAAGGAATGAGGGCTTAAACTCCTCCAGGGCAGGCTCAGGTTGGAGACTGGCACAGAAAATTTCCCTGGCAGAGCGGTCAGGCCTTGGGCTGAGCTGCCCAGGGAGGTTTGGAGTCACTGAATTGTCCCAGAGCAGTCTGGATGTGGCCTTGGGGACAGGGCTTGGGGTGATGCTGGTGGGGCTGGATGATTTTAAGGTCTCTTCCAGTGTTGATAATTCTGTGAAAATTGGAAATCTTTTACAAAATCGAGACAAATCTTCATTAGCCAGTGAGAGACTGCACAGTAGTGTTATATACATACATAAAAATAATATTTATTGTCTTCAGCTTGAGAAAGCAGCCTTGCTCTGGCATGAGCTGATCTTTTCCCTCCTGCCCTTGTGCAGGTGTAACTTCCACTGCCCTTTCCAAGCCCAGCAGGGCAGCAGTGGAGCAGGATGATCAGCAGCAGTGGGAAAATGTCAGGACACGTGGATCTGATAGGAACCAGCAGCAAATCACAAATCACCACCTCTCACTGCTCCTCACCTCCCCAGCTCTGGGGATTTCCCCTGCCTGAGAAGGATCAGGATGTGGAGCCAAAAAAACAAAACTTTAGTGAGCATCCCAAAGCTGCCTCACCCACAAGCAAGGACTGTTGAATCAGAATTTCAAATCTCAGGGTCTAAAGAAAGTAGTGGAATCCCACTGCCCTGTGTGAACAACAGCATGAATGTGTGTTAAAAGTAAATTATCCATTCCAGACACTGTTTAAAAGTCAGACTTTTTAAAAATCCAGTTATTTGCTTTTTAAAATTTTACTGAGGAATATGACATACTTACATTTCTTTTATTTATGAGCTATCAGTGAGCAGAGCATTTTTAGAGCAGCTTTATTGTTTGGACTTACAGCCCACAAATGAATGAGAACTTATTTCACCTCATGGACTGTCTCTGAATTATTTGCTTTGGCTTTGGCTTCAATAATTCATTGTTCCCTTTTTATTTTTTAAAATTTATTTATTTTTTCTCTGTAGGTAGGTGATTGAACGAGCACAGTTTCACTTCTGTTGCTTCCTTGCAGAAGATGAGTGTGCCAGAGTCAAATCCACCATCCCTCACTAATGTTTCACTTCATTTTCCAAAGGGATGACAATACCTGTGGGAAGCCAAGGATTTGACAGTAAAAACGTGGTTTTGTTTTAAATTTTCTGACTGGAATTAGGAGGGAAAATGGCCATTAAGTGTAAAATAAACGTGTTTTTTTAATTTTCTGACTGGAATTAGGAGGGAAAATGGCCATTAAGTGTAAAATATACTGGGGGAGAGGATGGGAAAACAGAGAAAAAAACCCCAAATACACTTACACCCATCCATATGACTGAAAATCTGCTACTTCCAAGGGTTAAAAAAAAACCAAAAATCAACTCCCAGGTTTGCTGAGATGACTCAAAGCCCTGGGAAAAGTGAATGCAAGAACTGTATTTGAGCAAATGTTCATGATACCTTCGGAGCGTGTTTGCTCAGTGTCAGCCTGATGACAGCCTGAGCTCCTGAGGGAACAGGTAAGACTCTGTGATGACTCTGACAAATCCATCATGGGGAGGAGTTTAAAAAAGCTCAGTGTGTGCTCCAGCTCTTGCTTATCCATTGTTTTTGTCCTGCTTGGCTATGTTCTCCTCACCCTCCTAGTGCTGGGGTTATGTGAATAATGTGAATAATCCTGGTGCTGGGGTTATGTGAATAATGGGAATAATCCTGGTGCTGGGATTATGTGAATAAAGGAACTTTCCCCTGCCTTGGCTGCTCAGCCTCCAGCAGAAATTCTCTGCAAATATGAGATTTCCAGAACAGAGCCCTTTCAGTGGCAAAGGTGCTGCCTGGACATCCTGTACCTCTGTGGCCTGACAGGAGCATTTCCAGTATGTCACACATCCCCATTCAACTTTGTCCTGTGGCACCACGTGGCACAGAGGGAAGGGAATTCCACCAGCAGCACAGCTTGCAGGGGCTTTTTGCTTCTCCTCCCAACATTTTGCTTTTCAGACACATTCATGCTCTTGTGCACACAAGTATTGTAAAATCAGGATGCCCTGACGAAGGAAGGAATGATGAATCTGACTCCATCTTCTCAGAAGGCTAATTTATTGTTTATTATATTTTTATAATAATAATATATAATAATATAATAATATAATAATAACATATAATAATTTATTATTAGATGTTTATTATTATTATACTAAAGAATACTATACTAAAGAATACAGAAAAGTTACTGAATGCTAAAAAGATAATAATGAAAACTCCTGACTCTTTCCAGAGTCCTGGCACATCTTGGCACTGATTGGCCAAAGAGTCAAAACAACTCACACAAGAATCCAATCAGAAGGCTAATTTATTACTTTATGATACTATATTATATTAAAGAATACTATATTATACTAAAGAATACAGAAAGGATATTTACTGAATGCTAAAAAGATAAGATAATAATGCAAACTCGTGACTCTCTCCAAAGTCCCAACGCAGCTTGGCCCCAGTTGGCCAAAGAGTCAGAACAGCTCACACCAGAATCCAGTCAGAAGGCTAATTTACTACTTTATAATACTATATTATATTAAAGAATACTGCACTATACTAAAGAATACAGAAAGGATACAGACACAATGCTAAAAAGATAATAATGAAAACTGGTGACTCTTTCCAGTCCTGACACAGCTTGGCCCCAATTGGCCAAAGACTGAGAACAACTCCCAGCAGAATCCAATGAAACAATCACCTGTGGGTAAACAATCTCCAAACACATTCCACATGAGCACAACACAGGAGAAGCAAATGAGATAAGAATTGTTTTCCTTTTCTCTGAGGCCTCTCAGATTCCCAGGGGAAAACCCCTGGGTAAAGGGGTTTTTTCCGAGAATGTGAATGCCACACACAGGGAAATGGGGCTCCACTGCTTTCTTTAGACCCTGAAATTTTAAATTCTGGAGTGCTGGCTGTGCCCTTCAGCAGATCACAGAACTGATGATTTCATTCCTTCTTTACCATTCCCTGGAAACTTTTATCCACACAAACCATGAGGTGATGCTGGCACTAATTCCACTGGGAGGAGGAAAGTCTTTAGGGAAATATGAGTACAAAAGTCATCTTGCCATCCATTATTCCCTATGGCCAAAACCCATCCCTGCTCTACCTGTCTGCTCTGCTCTGCCCAAATCAGCATCCTCAGGAGCAGCAGCACAATGGAGCAATTCCTGGCACTCCCAAAGCGCCAGCTGGAATCCAAGTGTCTCTGAGAGAACCCAAACCAGCTTGTGGAGCTTTATTGGTGCTGAGATCCTGCACCGTGGAGATGCTCTGATGATTTTCATGCAGAAAAAAAGTGTCCATTGGGTGCAGAAATATGAAACTTTCATTGGCCACTCTCCCTGGATAGCTACTCTTTTGGGAACACATCAACCTCAGATTAAAATGTTGAGTTTTTATACATTAAAAAGAGGTCAGATGGCTCCAGGACTCATTATTGGGTTTTGCAGTACAAACTCCACTCCTATACACTAATTTCAATGTTTTTTCCCTTCTGCTGCCCATATTAAGCATCTAATTATCCAGTGTTGGTTAGAATCATAATTTATTTATCTTTCTTTTGCTACAAAAGATGTATGCTTGAACCATGAGCAGAGTATGATTTCACTTAACAACCGTGGTTAAGCAACAATCTTCAAGTTAGGTAATTGTTATTCATTCTTTATGGGATGAAATGGGTAAAATGGTCTGAGAAATGTACCCTTTGCTGTGCTCCAAAATCAGAAATATCTCAAAATAAATATCAAAGTCCAAAATCTGGGATGAATTAGGTGATTCATGCTAAATGACCGATCTGGCCAGTTATTGAAAAAAAAACCCCAGATGGTTATTTTCATTTAAAAAATGGCAGAAAAAGTTCAGGAAGAACTCTGTACACCATAAGTGCCTCTGAAAGGTGCTTGCTGTGAGTCTGGGTGGTTTTCCTGTGGAAAGCTGCCTTCCTGAGAGGAACAGAGCTTTTAGGGAATGCTGGCTTCCCAAAGTGTGTCCAGCTGATATTTGTGTGTGACAGAACCACTCTGGTTCCAGGGCAGCACCATCAGGTGTCTGGAGAAGGTCAGAGTGGAGGTTGTGTGATTCCCAATGAGATTCCCAATTTCTTCATCTCTCCCTCTGCTCTTTTCCATGGATTCAGAGCTGTTCTGCCCTGAAAAAGCAGGGAACAGCAAATGAGAGCCCCATGAGCTCTGCATGAACATGAAGCATCTTGAAAACCTCAGATCTGAGTGTATAATATGAGAGTTTATGGCTGAAAAAATAAGGAAAATGCTTTCCAAAAGACAGACAAGGAAGAGGGGGTGAAATAAATATCTTCCCTCAGCATGGAGCACTTCAGAATTGAGACATTCCACTCCAAATAAACTGCACCTAAGCATAAGGAAATTTGTGTTTATTTCTAGAAAATTGTCCTAAATCCATTTTTTTTTTACTTATTCCTGGGTGAACATGACAGCTGATCCTTCCTCCTGCAACCAGAGTGTTTGGAAGCCAGAACAGCCACTCCAAACCAATGGTTTGAAACCCAGAAATGGTTGAGCCTTCTGATACATTGGAGAAAAAGTTTACTCAGCTGTGAAATGCCCATTAATGAAACTCTGATTGCTTTACTTGGGCAATTTTATTTGTACAAACCTCACAAACCCGGGCAAATCTTTCGCTGTGAGAGGAAATAACCAAGCTGAGTTTATTCCCTGACAGAATTCCCCAATTCTACAGCAAAATGAGGGCTTGCATTCACATGGAATTATTCCAGCACAATCATTTAACAGCTCCCAGTAACTCAGCCCACAGTGGCAGTGCCTGGGGATGTTAGGGGACTGGAATCTGGGTGTCTTTCCCTGCCTCAGCTTCACTGAGCAATCCCAGCAGAAATAAATAAAAAAGAAATAATCCCATTGCCACATGGCTCTCTCCATTTTACCGCTCTCATACTCTGAATTTACAGCTCCTCTCACTCCAGATGTGTTTATTTGCATGTGCAGACAAGCCCCAGACTGTGAGGAGCAGCTCCAGCTTCCCTCATGGAAGTTGGTCCTTCCCAGGAATTCTTTCTGGGTGTTAATGGCACTGAAATCCAGAGGCCAAATCCTTGGCTCCACGGTTCCCCTTCTCTGCAGAGAGGCAGTAAAACTGATCCAAAAAGCCAGCTGAACCTTTTCTCTGGCACAGGGGGAAGGATCATCAGGACCAGGCTGTTTCCACTGGAAAAATGAGCTTCATTTTGTTCAAGAGACGAATGAGCTGCAATGAAATTTTACAACTCCCATAATAAGCCCATTATCAAGATTGTGACAAAAAAAAAAAAAAAAACCCACCAAAAAACATAAAAACCAAACCAACAAAAAAACTGTAAAAGCTTTAAACTTCCAGTAGTTTCATGCTAACCCAGAACAATTTCAGCCAGCTCTAATTCTGTTTGGTGATGTTCAGTTGGTGTCAAATACAGGTTTGTTTAAACATTATATTTTACAGCTCTAAATTTGGCTTTTTAGCTGGAATTTGAACTTAGACTTCACTGCTAATCCATGGTCAGTGACTGAATTAGTATTTCACAAGTTTGTCTGTGGACTTTCCTCTTCTGGAAGTGTCTATTTTTAACCCTGCATTGTGACACCACCAACCCATTACCAAAGAGTCATCTCACACCTGAGCACTAAATAACAGCAACTCTGCCTGGTTTTGCTTTTGCTGCCCTTTGGAACAGGAGGTTTTTGGTGCTTCTTTAAGGCAGCCCAGGTGATTTACTGCCATTATTCTTCATTGCTGGGAAGCTGTGGCAGAACAGAAGAGCAGAACATCGAGGGTGACCCAGCAAATCAAAGCTGGGGGTGTGCATGCCAGGTGTCAAAGCTGAGTTTTAGTTTGGTGAGATCACAGTTGGGTCAAATCAGGGATTTTTAATACATTTGGTGCTACCTTAGAGGTGATGAGTGTGAGATCTTTTATCTCTTCCAGGGGCCTTACAGATAATTTAATTCCCAACCCCTGGGACACCTTCCACTGTCCCAGGCTGCTCCCAGCCCCAGTGTCCAACCTGGCCTTGGGCATTCCAGGGATCCAGGGGCAGCCCCAGCTGCTCTGGGAACCTCTGCCAGGACCTCACTATCAATTTATTGAACTTCCTTGGAATTTTTTTAGTTAAGTGGTGACTGGAGCCACTGCACTGCTCAGATGGATCCTCTCTGAGGCTGGACAACATCTGAGGATAAAATTGGATGTCCAGTTTGGGAAGAGCAAGTTCAGCAACTTTCCTTCTGCCAGCCAGCCATAGAAATGTGTGATCTTGTCCTTCACCACCCTAACTTGTGCCAGAGAGCTTTCTTGGGAATATTGTGTTCACACTTAGGCTTAGGGAACAGACAGCAGGGCAAGAAGATGTTCATTTATATCTTTTCTGATGAAGCTTCATCCAAAATAGTTTCAGTTTTCAGGCAGCTACTGAGAGGTTTGGGGGGGTGATGGGACAACATTCTCCAAGGGTTTAAACTACAAACAAACAGTGGGGCTGGCACTGAGTGGAAATGTTCTAAATGTGAGGAGAGCAGCTCCAAATGTGGGGTTTGGGTTACAGAAATAGAGTGTTTGCTGCTAGGGATGCGTTTCCAGTCCCAGCCCTGGGTCACTACGTGTCACCACAGTGCATGTGTGTGTACAGGGGGATCTGTGACTAATTCAGCCGCTGGCAAAACACAAAGTACCCCAGACATCATCCAGAGTCCCTTGAAGTCAAGGCCCCTTTCCATGGACTTCAAGGGACTCTGGATCCATGCTGGAGTGATGGTGAGCCAAGCTCACTGCTGGAACAAATGATGGAAGCCAAAGGAGCTCCATTGCTTGTGCCAGCAGTGAATCTGGTCTATAAACTTTATTCTGCAGCGATCAGAGACTGCATAATTCATTCAGTGGCTTGTAAGTAATTAAATTTTCATGGCCATCAGTGTATCAGCCATGTTATGGGCCCAATTATGTTCCGACTGTATGAAATAGGTCTTGCCCACAATCATTTATTTAAATGCTTTAAAAAAACCCGGCTCTTTCTTGCTGCTGTCGTTGAAGCCATTATGGTTTTCTCCCTCTCCTTATCTAAAATGCCATTTAATCTCTGAAGCCTTCCTGTTCATACAGTGGCAAGGTAATAAAATTGAATGTATGATTATGAGCCTGCATTTCATTTATCCAGAGTGTTGGTGGAGGAGAAATGGGACCACGTGACTTGTAAAAGAGCAGGGTGGAAATAACTCTGGACATTCCTGGTCCTTGTAAATGTAGCAGCAATTCTGAGCTGGCTCAATGCTCATTTGCAGTTCAGGCATCTGAATTCAGAGGGGACCTCTGAAAAACTGCATTTTGCTTTCCATTTTCTTGGTGATAGATGCAAAAAAGTCATGGAGACTGTAATGGCAACATTTATGATTATAAGACCACACAGGCAAAAATAAATGGGAGAGCATTATGGAGGAGGGCCTGGTATTTCTTCCCCTTTCTGTTGTTTTATTGAAGTCCAAAGGCTGATTGCTTGTTTTATTGGATTTTTTTTTTTCATATTAGCATCCCAACAAATGACCATCATCTGTGGATTGTGGTGGATCAAATGCTCCATGGACTTCCTTCTCTTTTTTTGGCCAGCTGAACAAAAAGCCTTAATCCAGATAACAGATGTCAAGTAGAGTATAGCTTTTTATGAACACATAAAATATATATGAAAATATTTTACTTTACATTTTGGCAAGAGCAGGCAGTGAATGTAATCAGGGCCCCAAGAGCACTTGCAAACCTTATGGTAATGTGTGTCTGGGCAGGAGGAATTCTGTGGTAGTGCAGAAAAATGGAAGCAAAGGAATATTGCACCATTTCATTCTTGTTTTATATAAACACCACCAACTAGGAGGAAAAACCCTGTTAAAAACACTTATTGAACCTCTTTTCTTTTGTAAACAAGTT
Organism: Melospiza melodia melodia; assembly: GCF_035770615.1. NCBI lineage: Eukaryota > Metazoa > Chordata > Aves > Passeriformes > Passerellidae > Melospiza > Melospiza melodia. Next base: position 3,435,509 of record NC_086195.1, read on the forward strand.
CTTTTTAAATTCTGTAAATAAAGATAACTTCATCAATATTTTCGAACTGAATTTTTAAAGCAGAGCACTTCTAATTTTGTGTTAAGGTTGGACACCTAGCAATAAAATTTTTTTTTTGAGATTTTTCCCCGTTTAGGCAACAGCCACCCCATAAATAGTTAATGTGGCACTTGGCACGTGAGGGATCTGTGGTGGAGGAAGGAACAAGGTAGTGATGGGTGGAAATCTCTGATAACCCCAATAAAATTCTGTCCTGATTTCTCTTTCGTAAGCACCATCATCAGCAAGCTGGTAACAATTTGCCAGGTGTATCAGGAGCCAAGCTAGAGTGATTAGGTTTAATTAATACACAGGGGCTTATCAGAAATAAATGATTCAGCCTTGAAATTTCTCACTCATGTCTTCGTGGAGGGGAAGGCACAAACTGCAGCATCATTTCCTCTCTTCCCATTGTTTGCACAATCTGAGGGTGTTCTGGGTACTGCACTGCCTGGAACTGAGCTTGCTGGAACTCCAGGGTGATCAACCCTTCTCTCTCCAAAATGAAAATGCTTTCAGGCTGTTAAGAGCCTTCACAATTGCATTTGTGGTAATGCCAGTGTTTCCCAGAAAGGTTGTAGAGTGGGGATATTCACAGTTCAGGATAAAATCACATTTCTGTCATGCACAAGGTAGGGATTGACATGAACAACCACAGACAGGTTTGGTGGGATGGTCACTCCTTCAGGAGCACAAAAATAGGGGAAAAAATATGTGGGGATGGTTCAGACATGGTACTGGGCATGATTTAAGTCTTGCTAATGAAGGTGGAAGTCTCCCTGATTTTAGGCTGGGACAGGAGTACTGGCATAATCCTCATATCCCAGAATGCTTGGAAGGAGCCTTGAAGACAGTCTAGTTCCTGGGGGAAATAGTAAAAGTGAGAAGATTTTTTGAAAGCTGAGAAAATAGGCCTCAGAAACAGAAAGAACAGAAAACTTAGAACTAGTTGTAGATGTAAAGTTTGAAAGTAAAAAAAGTTACAATGATATGGTAAACAAAGACATTAAACAATAACTTGAGTCTTAGGCTAAGATGGGCTTTAAGACTGCAAGAAAACATACTTAGTAAGACAGTAGAAGGTTTTAAGCTTAATAATGAAGTATTGTGCATTGTTAATAGGAAAAAGACAAGCAAGCATTGTGTGAAACAAATGTACATGTAATTTTAGTAATTAGTTAAAACAATCATCTGTGAGCTTCAACAACACGCTATTAGCCAGGAAGTTTTTAAAGTACTCTGTAACAAAAAAATCCTTAGTTGCCACTAGCTATACATGAGCTTTACCATCTTCCTATGATATCAACCATGTCATGAAGCTGATGCTACAAATGAAGCTCAAAGAAGGACCCCAGCATTCCCTGGCTGAAATAACCACACCAACACAGTTTCTACTCTCTGCCACAGGTAGGGACAGCTTCCAACAGACCAGGTTGCTCAGAGAAACATCCAATCTGGCCTTGGACACTTCCAGGAGTGTCTGCCTGCCCTCTTCTGCTGGCTGATGTCCCATGGGTGATTGAAGCCCTACAAACACATTTGGTGAGAGCTCAGGTACCTTGTGGCCTCAGCTCTCTCCACAGAGAGCAGCAGGCACAACTTCCCCAAGGATTTCTCCTGGGAAAGGCACTGAGAAACCTCAGAGAAGAAGAGAAAACAATTCTTATCTCTATTCATTGCTCCTGTTGTTTGGCACATGTGGAATGTGTTATGGGGATTGTTTACCCAGAATGATTTGTTAATTGGATTCTGCTGATGGTCGATTGGCCAATTGGGTCAAAGTTGTGTCCTGGCTGTCTCAGACAGTCATGGGTTTTTCTTTAGTGTCTCTTTACTATGTAATTTAGTGGTGTTATATAGTACAGCTTAATAAAGCAATTGTCCAGCCTCCTGAAATCATGGAGCCAGAGCCCATCATTCCCTGGCTGGGGGTGCCCTGCATCAATAGTGCTTCATCACATTCCACACCTTCCTCAAGAGGGGAGAAGGAGGGACAGGCACTGATTTCTCCTCTGTGTGACCAGGATTTGAGAGTCACACAGAGGAGCTGTGTCTGGGCAGATTTAGGTTGGTTTTTAGGGACAGGTTCTTGCCCAGAGGGTGCTGGCACTGCCCAGGCTGCCCAGGGAATGGGCACGGCCCCGAGGCTGCCACAGCTCCTGTGGCCACCACTGCCAGGGATGCCCAGGGTGGGATTTTGGGGGGTCTGGGCAGGGCCAAGGTGGGACTGGGGGATCTCTGGGGGTCCCTCCCAGCTCAGGACATTCTGTGATTCAATTAGGGCTCTTCTACTGACCCCCCATTTCACAACCCCGTGAAAGCACCAAACACCTCTTTAACCATGATCAATTCCCCACCAGTGAGAATATTTTGCTCCAAGGGCAAGCCTCACATCACCCTGGCTTTGACTCTAGCACTAATTAGTTTTTGAGCTGAATGCAGCCCTCAGAAGCCTTTCTAGCAGCAGAGTGATGAGACCAGTGAATTCTCTGCTCAAGAAAAGCCCCCGAGCGCAGAGCGGCTTTGGGAAATATTTTTCGTGCCTCTGACAAGTCAGCTGGAATTTCCAATCTGCAGCTTCCCCACAGCTGCAGACACCCCTCTGAAATGGGTCTGTCTTGAGGTATTTATAACGTGTCTGTCACCAGGGGAGCCCAGCACCACATGGAAAAGCAGCACCCAGGTTTGCAGCTGATGCAGCTCGTCATCCTTTTGTCTCTCTCTCCCAGGTTCTGTGTCGCAGGCACATTTTATGAAAAATCCTTTCTTTAGGATTTTTCCTCTTGAGAAGCTGAGAGGCCTCAGGAACAAAATGTAAACATTGATTATCTGCTGCTGTGGAATGCAACAGGTGCATCTGGGATTGGTCCATGTTGGTTGTTTCTAATTAATGGACAATCACAATCCAGCTGGCTCAGGCAGAGAGCCAAGCCACAAACCTTTGTTATCATTCCTTCCTATTCTATTTTTAGCCGGCCTTCTGATGAAATCCTTTCTTCTATTCTTTTAGTATAGTTTTAATGTAATATATATCATAAAATAATAAATCAGCCTTCTGAAACATGGAGTCAAATCCTCGTCTCTTCCCTTATCCAAGAACCCCTGTTAACACCATCACAGTTCTGCACTCTTCTAACAACAAAAGGCTTGTTACAAAGGTTTGCTCCTCCAAAATTTCCTCTGTGGGAGCAGTGGGCAAGCCTGGTGTCTGCCTCCCTGCAGAGCAGCATCCCCTCCACAGAGTAAAGGTGTTTAAAACTTTGATTTTCTGTTCAGGAGTTGGGGTGGCTTTGGATGCTACAGTGAGCAGGCACATTTAGCTCTCCAGGCTCTTTCCAAATGAACTTTCAGTGTCTGAATCTACCAGTCTTGGCAGGTGAGCACTTTGAAAGGATCACAGGCCAGTGCAGATCGTTGCCCTTGTTCCTGCAAAGCCATGAACTGCTTTCCCCTCTCATCTCCTTCCTGACCAGTTCCAAAGGCACTTCAACCTGAACTAACTCTCTAACAGCCTCATCAGCCATTTCCTTTCCATTTTGTCTGCAGTTTTCATCCCTTCCTTGTGTTTGTTCTGCCCAATATTTACTTGGAGGAGAGTAATCTTATCTGAAAGATGGGGTTTCTGCTCTTCAGAGTAAATATCCAGCTTGGACTGCTGGTAAATTACCTGTAAAGGAGCTGATAAGGGGAAATCACTCCCAAGCAGTTCTGGTCTGATCCAGATCTGAGGGCAGGTAAAGACCTGGGACTCCAGAAAGCAGCCAAGGAATTTGAACATTTGTGCTGTTTAATTGGAATATATGTCTGGGCAAAGTCACCCAGGGCTTCCCAAACCAACCCCACCACTGGGTTTTGTATGTGCTTGCACGTCTGGAGTCTGACAGTTTCGCAAAATATATTCAGAAAAGAACACTCCAAGGACCATTTAGGTTACAAATAATAATAATAATAATTATTTTAAAAGAGCTGAGAATTCATGGTAAAAGAGGCATTCCTGGTCACTCAGCCCACCTGGAAGGGCTCAGCCACAGGGATTTGCTGAGCTCCAGTAGCTGGGGGAAGCCTTTAGAGTGAGCTCTGAGCAGGGCTGAGTTTTCACACAATGGGGACTCTTTGCTCCACTTAAAATGTTCACAGGGCAAACTCCCCCAGGAGAGAGACAATCCAAAGGATGGAAACATCAGGCAGAAATTGCTGGCATTCCCTTTTTGTTTTCCTCCCTAAAGGTTTCAAACCTGAAGAAATCAGAACCTTCAGGGGATCTCAGCACAGCCCCTCTGGTTCCTCTTCCAGCTCTGCCTCATTTGCTGAACCCTGCCCTTAGGGAATGTCACAGACACAAATTCCGCCACTGATTTCCCATTTTTTCCCTGGAGAGCAGCCTCGTGGACTTCCAAGGTATTGCCCACAAAGCCAAACTGTTGCTTCCACTCCTCTGGCCCTCCAGAGCCCCCTCATTGTGTGCCTGCCCTGCCCACACTGCTGCTGCACAGAGACTCTCACAGACCATGGAAAATTCCAAAATTTGCCTGTAGAATTCCTGCGTGCTCCGAGCGGGGGAAGGGGCTGGGTCTGCATCCAGATTGAGTTTAGATTTGGTTTGTGGCTGACCTGGGACTGGAGTTCATGGTCATAATTGAGGAGTGGAAAACTCCTTAGGATTTGTCTGATGGGAGATCTTAGTGAAAGAGCTACTCTCATCAGATTTGGGGTGCATGGGAAGCTGGGCAGGACATGGAGTATCCCCCCAACATCCATTGGTTCCCATGGGATGACCAGAAGAGTTTGCATTGAGCCCTAAAAACAATTTGTGTGAGGCTTCTGATTTTCTAATTCTTATGCTGAACAGGATCCACTGAGTGGTTTGCTTGTGGGGAGCAAAGCCCTGCATGTTTAACAGTTATTGTGACTTTTTGCCTCTTTGTGATACCTAAACTATGCCCTGGGCTGGGATTTGTCCCTAAACTGTGTCCTGGGCTGGGATTTGTCCCAGCCTAGCTGGGGGACACTGATCTCCCACTGCTACACACTCTAAAAGAAGAAGAGGAGGTCTTCAAAACTAATGAGGGTGGCATCTCTTAGCTTAGAGAAGAAACTCTTTTTGGCAAGAACAACACAACCTGTCCCCAGGCCAGCAGGGTGAGATGAAATCTGCCTCAGGTCCTCCTGGCTGATGTTCTCCAGCACTGCAAGAAACAAATCTGTTTGCTCTTTTTATCAGTGCAGCACACACAGCACCAGTTTTCCATTCATGCCATTGTTAATCCACAAGGGAAAGAAGCCAAACCTTTCACTTTTCCACTGTTGTTAAAGCACAGCCATTTTATTTGGAGACTCAGAACATAATTGTTTAGAGTCTTAAGTAAGATTCCTGTGCTGCCAAAGATATCCATTCAGAAACCACAAATCAGCCCACCGAAGTTCTTAGGGCTGGCATAAACATCATGAGACCTTAAACAAAACAAAAACAATTTCTTTCTTTCTTTCTTTCTTTCTTTCTTTCTTTCTTTCTTTCTTTCTTTCTTTCTTTCTTTCTTTCTTTCTTTCTTTCTTTCTTTCTTTCTTTCTTTCTTTCTTTCTTTCTTTCTTTCTTTCTTTCTTTCTTTCTTTCTTTCTTTCTTTCTTTCTTTCTCTCTCTTTCTCTCTTTCTCTCTTTCTCTCTTTCTCTCTCTCTTTCTCTCTCTTTCTTTCTTTTTTTCTTCTCTTCTTTCTTTTTCTTTCTTTTTCTTTCTTTCTCTTTCTTTTTCTTTCTCTCTCTCTCTCTTTCTTCTTCTCTCTTTCTCTTTCTTTCTTCCTTTCTTCCTCTCTTGCTCTGCCTTTCTCCTCTTTCCCTCTCATTCTTCGCCTCTCTTCCTTCCTCCAGGAATAATATTCTAAAGCTTTTCTCTGGACCATTAAAAGCAGAAAAACTTGGTTTTCAGTGAGAAGTTAGACTCAGCTATGACTACCTGACTCTGGGACATGAAGTTTTCTAAAAAAACCCAAATATTAGTGAGACTTTTAGTGCCATTACAAGAACCTGCCACACTTACCTGCCATGAGCGCTCCACAAAACCTAGAGAACAAACAAAATTCAGCTACATGACATTTATTTCATTTCTATTTGAGTCCTATCTGGTGATAGCAATTTCATGGCTACTTTCATCACTATACATTGTCTATTTTAAAGTAAAACCTACAGATTGTGGCCAAACTCGGGATGCTCCTACACTGAGAGGCAACCATGAAGTCTTAAAGGATGAGATGAACAAAGGGAGGAGGAAGTGAGAGATTCCCTCTCCCTCCCCATCCCAGCAGAGGAGAGGGAGAACCTTTCCCACACTGTCTCAGGAAGTCTGTGGCAGAGCTCAGAACTGTTGGTGCCTATTTCCAGGCAGCTTTGCCTTATTTGCAAATCCTTCCTATCAACCCAAAGCCCAAGAAATGAGATCAGCAACCTGAGGTGACCCAACACCACGTCAGCCAGGCCAGGCCATGCTCTGCCCCCCTGATGCCTCAGGTTTTATCTTTTCTATTTTTCAGATTCTGTGCTGCTTTAGTGTGTGGGTCTGGGCTTCATATTATGGGATGGTGAGCTCTGTGCACAGAGAAGGGAGACAAAACAATTCCTGCTCCAGCTGGGGACTGTGGTATTTTCTGGGTCCCCAGAAAATTGTTGGGAGGAATGCTGAATATGAACTCCATGTTCTTAGAAGGCTAATTTATTATTATGTTATGTTATGTTATGTTATATTATATTATATTATATTATATTATATTATATTATATTATATTATATTATATTATATTATATTATATTATATTATATTATATTATATTATATTATATTATATTATATTATATTATATTATATTATATTATATTATATTATATTATATTATATTATATTATGCTATACTAAACTATACTAAAGAATAGAGAAGGTATACAGACAGAAGGATAAAAGATAATAATGAAAACTCCTGACTCTCTCCAGAGTCCTGACACAGCTTGGCACTGCTTGGCCAATAAGTAAAAACAATTCACTTGTTGGATAAACAATCTCCAAACACATTCCAAAGCAGCAAAACACAGGAGAAGAGAATCAGATAATTATTGTTTTCCTTTTTCTTTGAGGCTTCTCAACTTCCCAGGAGAGAAATCCTGGGCAAAGGGATTTTTCAGAAAATATGATGGTGACAGGGGACCAAGGACAAATGACCCAAATCTCAGCCCAGGAGCACAAACCCCGTGGGCTGGAGAGAGAAAAACAAGCAGGGTGGGACTGCAGGGCTAAAGCTGGGATGGGACAATGAACTGCAAGGTGCAAATGGAGCAGAACTGATCCCAGGGACAGAGCCCGTGCCCGGCCGTGCATTTTGGGGCCATTTTGGTTCATCTTGGGTGCAGCCCTGGCTGGGCTCTGGTGCTGCCCAAGGTGCATCCATGGAGGAGATGCTGTGAATAAATCCCTGCTTTATTCTGTAGCTCTGCCCAGCCTCTGCTCTGGGTCAGGTTCGCAAGGCATCACCCCAGTGCAGGGGTGCTCAGGATCCCTGCTGGGACAAGGTCAGGGTCCCTTTTGGGTGTCCCTGGGTGCTGAAGGGCAGCACAGCCCCTGACACGTCACCTGAAACCTGAGGGTGACCTCAGGACTTGTCCTCACCCCCATGGGACAGCACAGCCAGTGCTGATGTGACGTGAGCTCAGTCACCCCCAACCTCCCAAGAGGTCCCTCTGAGTCCATGGCCAGGCTCGGGTGGCTCCTTTTGGCCCAAGAGGAAAGGAAACTTGAAGGGCTTTGCTTACCGTAGCATGAAGGGAACAAAGGAACAAAGTACACTGCTCTTGGAAGTCAATAAAGTACAGAGAAATATCCCAGACTTGGCAGGAATATCACTTCATTAAATAAAATAAAAATCGGTGTGCTGATCAACTTCCTGAATTTTAAAGTATTGGTTTGATTATCAGCACAGAGCTGCTTTCCACATACCTGGAAAACTATCTAATGTAAATAAACTTTATGACTCCCAGCTATATATTATTAGGCAATGAACATAATGACTTTATGAAGGTTATTTGGAGTAACTGTATAAACTGTATAACTGTATCTGGGTCCTGGGATAGGTATTGCATGTTTTAACTTAAGTTATTCTGGGGAAAAATGTGGTGGTGTTACAGGGGTCCCACGATGAGGGAAGAGATGAGAATCTTGACTCCATGTTTCAGAAGGCTGATTATTTATTATTTATTATTTATTATTTATTATTTATTATTTATTATTTATTATGATATATATTATACTAAAAGAAAATGATAGATTAGAACTATACTAAAAGAATAGAAGAAAAGGTTTCATCAGAAGGCTTGAAAGGAATGGAAAGGAATGGAATGATAATAAAATCTTGTGACTCACCAGAGAGTCTGAGACAGCTGGACTGTGATTGGCCATTAATTAAAAACAACCACATGAGACCAATCAAAGATGCACCTGTTGCATTCCACAGCAGCAGATAATTATTGTTTACATTTCATTTCTGAGGCCTCTCAGCTTCTCAGGAGAAAAGATCTTAAGGAAAGGATTTTTCATGAAATGTGTCTGTGACAGAAAACAAAAAGAGGACAGTAACCTTCCAGTTTTCTGAATGAGGTGATTTAAGGTTCTATCATAAGCAGATATCTTATCTGCTGAATATCTATATGAATCTGTTAGGTTCAGAGGCCTTGCCTCCAATGCCTTGAAAATTAGACATCAGTGGAGTTTGGGAACAAAAAATTATGGAACAAAAACTCCTTTCAGGTGGGAGGTGAGGGTGGGCAGCACAAGCAAGAGATGGTTTTGCTTTTGCCAAGAGGATGGGATAGACTCCCCAGAGCAGGGAAGGGTCAGGCCTTAGGAAAGGATCAGAATTTGGGTTTCTGCTGTTTCTTTCCTTGGAAGTAGACTTGATTTAAGGAGAAGTTGGTGCCTCTGAAGACTCTGCCTGCTGGTGATGGGCTGGGACTGAAATCAGAGGGGACCTGGGGGGAGTTGGAGGGACCTGAGGGGCCTGGATAGACCTGGAGGGACCTGGATGGACCTGGGGGACTTGTGAATGCCTCCTCCCAGCACAGAGAGTGATGGGGACTAGAATAAAAGAGGTGTCCAGTCAGGGTTTATATCTCCCTGGGTCTGAGATGTTGTTCATTTGCCACTCTTCTGGAAAATATTCCTCTTCTGGATGGTTCTCATGGGCCAAAGCACTGTCCCTGCCACCCTGTGACCCCACAGGGCACTCTGGGGCTGTGCTGCTCCCAGCTGTGGCAGCCCCACAGCTTCCCCAGTGCCCCTCTCCTCTGGAAGAAAACTGAGATTTGTTGATCCAAAATAAAACTGTTTATTTTGGATGGTGTTTACACCCCTTTTCAGCTATTTTGCATACACAAAGGACAGCCTTTGTCAGTTTTATTCTGATGCCTGCTCAGATCCATTTCCAGGGCTGATGCCAATCTGGCTGGCTGCAAATGCAGGTGCCCTTTCCTTCCTGCTCTCCTTTCTCATGGTTACACAAGTGAAATAAATTATTTACAGCAGATTTTGCCACTCCAGCATCGTTCAATTTAGCAAAAGTGCTCCTGTTTAAAGGCCAAACCGTGCTGCTCCATGGATGTGCTCCCTGGACTCTGAGAGGAGCTACAATTATGTAATTTGGATTTATGTGTAAATGGGCAGATGCTTGAAAAGCCTGTTCAGTTCCCCTAGAAAGGCTCTGTAGGAGCTGGCAGAGCTGACAGAGGGCAAAGCACCTTGTGTGCACACATTTCTGACCCAGAGTAGAGTCACAGAATCCCAGAATGGTTTGGGTTGGAAGGGGCCTTTCAGATCATCCCATTCCACCCCCCTGACAAGGGCAGGGTCACCTTCCCTGTCCTGGCTCAGAGCAAATTTGGAAGAGAACCCCCAAAGAGGCTCTGGTAGGAAAGCACATTCAATTTGCCCTTCCTCACAACCAGTCCAGGAGAAAATACCTCCTTGGAGAAAAGTGGAAGAAACCTGTTTATTAAATAATAAAACCTAAACAATATTAAACAATAAAAAGCCCTTGCTGCTCCAAAAGAGATGACAAACTCAGAAAGTCCCTCCATGGGCTGTAGCTCAGCTCACTCAGTCTCTGATCAGTGCTGGAAATGTCGCAGGCCCGGCCAGGCCCGGTGGGCCTCAGGTGCAGCTGCCGGTGCTCCCCTGGGTGTTCAGGCCAGAGCAGGTTTAAACAGTTCCAAAGAAAAGGGAGGAAAAGAAACCCCAAAGTCCAGGGACCTTTGCCTCAGCTAGCTAAACTAGCTAAAAGCAAAGGAGAGCTCTGTCCTGCTGTCTGTCCATCCACAGACAGCACAGTCCACGAGCAGGAATGTGGAGGAGTGAGTGCAGTGTCTGAAAACAAACTGCTGCTTCTTCTCTCCCCCCTTCACTCTCTGGAACAAGTCCTAAAAGTGCAAAAATTATTATTCAACATAAACAGAACAGACAATTGGGAATAAAAGCATCATATGGTCAACCCAGGACATTCCCTTAACTTTGATCCTACACAGGAGACGACACCTGTATGAGGATGGGAGGAATTCACTGGGTGAATGGTGAAGGGATAAGTTAATTAGAGTGTAAAACACAGAGTTTAGGATTTCTGTACAGGGGGGTCTAAAGAAGTAAGATGGAGGAATTGGGGCGTGTCCTGTTCTTCTTCTTCTTCTTCTTGGCCTCCATCTTCTGTGGTGATGGTGGCACTTTGGGATTGGTTATTACTAGGAGTGCACCGGTTAATAAGGGTAGAAGGTATTGGGGAAAAATTATAAATATTGTATACGTAACTTCGGGTATAAAGAAAGGTGACCGCCCCGGGGGCTCGCAGTGTGCTCATGGCTGGCTTGCTGTGCAGACCTCTGTTGGGCTGAAAGAAAATCTTTTAGATAAACAATTAATAAACACCGAGACCAAGAAAAGATCTGAAGTCTATCCTCGTCCTTTGAAGCGCCGGACTGTCCAAGGCCACCCTGGGCCTTTCCAGGCCACCTAAACAGCCGAGAAACCGACATCCTTAGACCAGGTTGTTCCAGGCCCCATGTGGGGCTGAACCATGTCCAGGTGCAGCCTGTGGGATTTGTGGGCATTTCAGACAAAGCTCCAGGTATTTACAAAAGGATGGAGTGACAGGACAAGGAGGAATGGCTTCAAAACCAAGGGCAAGGTTAGATCAGATCCAAGGTGAGAATTCTTCCTTATGGTGGCAGTGAGAGCCTGGCACAGGGTGGGCAGAGCAGCTGTGGTTGTGCCTGGATCCCTGGCAGTGCCCAAGGCCAGGCTGGACACTGGGGCTTGGAGCAGCCTGGGACAGTGGGAGGTGTCCCTGCCATGGCAGGGGTGGCACTGGATGGGCTTTGAGGTCCCTCCCAACCCAAACCATTTGGTATCCTGTGAAAACCATCAAGCCAACCATGGGAACACCAGCTCCAAGAGAAAGCTGTGGCAGCTCTGCTTTGCAGTATTGGGGGCCACAGACTTGTCACAGGTCTTAGCCCAGCATTTCTCAAGCCCAGCATTTTGAGGTGGAGAATGACCTCACTGTTGCCAATAACTTCCCCCCTAAATTTAATGTTCCTCTATTCAGGAGGAAATGGAACTTTGGGAGCTGGTCCTGCACCATGAAATCATCTGCCCACAGAAGGTCTGGGCCCTTGTCACACTCTAATATACACACCAAGAGGAATGAGGATATAAAAAAAAACCCAAAGTGAATCTTGAAAACCCTGAAAGCACTAAATCAACACAAAACATTGCACAGGTCATTTTTCCTCTGGGAAAGGAATGCCAAAGCACATGCTCCATGTGCTAATTATGTGATATAATACACTTCTGTAGTATATTCTGGAGCCATATATGGCTCCTGAGCAGATAAAAGCAGGATAATAAGATTATTATGGATAATAGAACAGCCTGAACAGAATTGTTGACTAAATTCAGAGAGTCATTTCCATTGACCTGAAGTAGGAATGGGTGAGATACACAGAGAGGTATTCCTGGTGGCTTTGTTTGGGTTTTTGTTTTGTTTTGTTTTTGCTTGTTTGTTTGTTTTTTGTTTTGGGTTTTGTTTTTGTTTTTGGTTTTTTTTTTTCATCCAGAGAGAAATCAAACCTTTGGTCAACAGGAAAAGCTGAATGAGGGGTCTGTGGAGGGCATGGCTGAGAAGCAAGTCACACACACTAACTCACAGGGCTTTGAAGCAGAGGTTAAAATAAAAGATCCCAGGGGGGTTTTGACCTCCCAGAGGCTCAGTGCTCTGTGGGCACCAGCAGGAGAGAGGACTCAGGGATGGAAGCTTCCTGCTCCTCCAAGGCAACAGGATGATATTCCTAAACTGTGGATAGTGGAACAGCCTGAACAGCACAGTTGACTAAATTCAGAGTCATTTCTATTGACCTGAAGTAGGAATGGGTGAGATACACGGAGAGGTATTTCTGTGGTTTCTTTTCTGTTGTTTTTTTTCATCCAGAGAGAGATCAAACCTTTGGTCAACAGGAAAAGCTGAATGAGGGGTCTGTGGAGGGCATGGCTGAGAAGCAAGTCACACACACTAACTCACAGGGCTTTGAAGCAGAGGTTAAAATAAAAGATCCCAGGGGGTTTCTGACCTCCCAGAGGCTCAGTGCTCTGTGGGCACCAGCAGGAGAGAGGACTCAGGGATGGAAGCTTCCTGCTCCTCCAAGGCAACAGGATGAGCGTCCCAGCACGGCCCCAAGCATGGCCCTCACTGAGATAATGTCACTGCTGCAGCCCCTGAGCCCTCCCACTTCCTCCAGAGGATAAACACCTCTGCTTCCTCTTGATTCTCCCAACAGACATTTGGCAATGGAGCTTCTCAATTTCCTCAGGAGAGATGAAGGAAAGTCTCGGTTCTTCCCAGTTGCGCAAATCCCCCCTCCCCGATCATAACCTTGGCATGCAGCAAGAAATTATTTCCTCTTTCATCAGTGAAACCTTTGCACAAGCATCCCCTGGCTCCTCAGCAGGCAGGAAAGGCACAGGAGAGGGCACAGCATGCTCTGGTCACTGCAGCCTTATCAGTAACTAAATATAAGCAGCAGGAGGAGATTTCCTGACATTTACGCCATTCGCGCTCCTGATGACTCTGCAGCAATTTGTTGCAGCCCACCACCTCTGCCTCCTTCTCCAAAAGGGCTGGAGGACACAGGGTCATTTCCAAGGCCTTTGCCACACCAAACCCAGAGCAGGTTGCCAGTAAAGCCTGCACAGTGAAGGACAGGGTGACTGTGTTTTTTGGAAGGTTGGCGAGGCTGGGAGGAATCACCATAAATCACCAGCATCTCTCTTCCCTTCAGCTCAGCAGCCTCTGTGCAAGGAGATCATTCAACATCCCATCTCCCTCTTTTCCTGGGCAGAGAGGGACATTCCAGCCCAGTGAGCTGCTCTGTTTTCCAGGTGCTCCTCTCTGGTGCAGGACTCACCCTCAGGGATGTGACTCTGCTGTGACACCTGCGCTTGTTCTGCACCTCGCGGAGCGAGAGAAGGGCTCTGCTTCAGGAACAGCAAGGACAGGATGCTGTGCAGTTTTTAGCCTTTTGTGTATTGAATCCCTGCCCTGCACAATGGCCTGTTTGGGAGCCTGCAGTCCCTCAGGAGGAAATCACACCGGAGGAAGCATTTCCTGCTGTGGGCAGTTGACAGCTGGCGCTGTCCCCAGTGGTGGCGAGGGGGCTATTTTGGGGTGGTTTTGGTGACATTATTTTACTCCTCTTGTCAACAGGGCTGGTGGTTGCCATAACACAAGTGAAGTGGCAGATCAAAGGGGGAAGGTGACAGCAGTGAAGGGCTTCAGGTCAGTGTGTGTGTCCCAGGCAAGCAGAGTTTTCCCCACTCAACTCCTGTCATTCAGTAAATTGGGTTCTCCCTCACCTCCTGGTCATATTTGCTGAGCAAGAGGGGAGATGATGAGCACAGAGGTGCCACAAATCCCCAGGTACAGAATACCCTGCATGGATAATGTCTCTGAAGAGCTGTGATTGCTTGGGGGGGCTCACAGTGACAATGCAGAAGAGTTTGGGGTGAATTCAAGCCATTTATATGGCCCTGGAATGTCCCAGACCAGGCTGGACAAGACCTTGAGCAACCTGGTCTAGTGGGAGGTTGGGACTGGATGATCTCTAAGATCCATTCCATTCCATTCCATTCCATTCCATTCCATTCCATTCCATTCCATTCCATTTCATTCCATAACTTTCTATAATTCTATTTCTGTGGTTCAGTCAGCCCATAACAGAGAAGAGATTTCATGGGCCTTATTTTCTGCAATGAGACAAGGACACGTTGGAACATTCAGGTCAGGATTGGGAGCAAGAGTGCTGAGCAAGGGTGGAGATGATGAGCACAGAGGTACCACAAATCCTCAGGTACAGAATACCATGCATGGATAATGTCTCTGAAGAGCTGAGATTGCTTGGGGGGCTCACAGTGACAATGCAGAAGAGCATGGGGTGAATTCCAGCCCTGAAAATGTCCCAGAGCAGGCTGGACAAGACCTTGAGCAACCTGGTCCAGTGGGAGGTTGGGACTAGATGATCTCTAAGATCCCTTCCATTCCCCTCCAAAACTTTCTATAATTCTATTTCTGTGGTTCAGTCAGCTCTTTACAGAGAAGAGATCTCATGGGCCTTATTTTCTGCAATGAGACAAGGACAAGTTGGAACATTCAGGTCAGGATTGGGATGATTTTGCTGAAATCCTGAAAAAACGTGATCATTTAAATCAGTAGTGGGAGAATGAGAGGAAGAAACAAAGGAGTGGGCAAAGAAGCTCATCCTCTGAGCTCTGAGGGCAGCAGGATTGCAGCAGCCAGAGCTGGGGAACTGGTCAGCTGGGAAATCTGAGAGATGGGAAAAGCAATGACAATTTCTATTAACTGGCAACAAAATGTTTTATGAGCAAACCAAGATTGTGCATCCAGTACAATCACATGTTTCTAGCCAGTAACAGCCTCCACAAAACCCATGGCACAGCTCAGCTGGGCAGTAACATAATTTATTTTTGGGAGAAGGAATTTGAAATAAAGATGATATAAATATGAAAAAAAAATCACTTTGGATAGTCATAGTTTCCATGAGTGGAAGAGCCTGAAACAATTTCTAACAAAAGGATATAACTAAGAAAAATACTTATTTTAATTGACCAAATATTTTGTTGAATTCCTATCAGATTCATTGAACTACTTCAACCAGAAAGGGCTGAGAAGACAAAATGTTAACCAGCAAAATATTTAACTTCGAGATTCTCAAACAAAAATATTTGGTTTTCCACTTTGAATGTGAGGGTAGCTTTCCAAAATAAATCTTTGTGTAAATATATCTCTAAGATTAAGGCAGGTGGGCGAGTGTTTGTCTCTGAAGTCATTTATTTGCAGTTTGGGGCAGCTTTACTGGAGATGCAAAAGGACATTGCTCAAAGGGGCTCCTGCTCCAACCCCCTGGCATGTCACACACCACATTTTCCAGGACAGCTGCACAATCCCCTTTTGTCCATCCATCCCCTGGCATCGTGACTGTCATCACTCCTCGTGGCTTCAGCTGACAAAAGGAACTTCACAACACAGATGGGCTCGTCCTTTGTGCTGCTGATGGCCTCGCCCATGGCTATCCCAGCATGTCCCTTGTGTCCCCACCCCTGCAGGTGTCCAAGGAAGGCCTGGAGGTGGCATTCAGAGCTCTGGGCTGGGGACAAGGTGGAGATTGTGACCGTGCTCACAGGGGTTTTCGGACTGGTGAAGAGATGAGGATCTGACTCCATGTTTCAGAAGGCTGATTTATTATTTTATGATATATATTACATTAAAACTATACTAAAAGAATAGAAGAAAAGGTTTCATCAGAAGGCTAGCTAAGAATAGAATAGGAAAGAATGATAACAAAGGTTTGTGGCTCGACTCTCTGTCCAAGCCAGCTGACTGTGATTGGCCATTAATTCCACACATCCAAGAAGGGCCAATCCCAGATGCACCTGTTGCATTCCACAGCAGCAGATAATCAATGTTTAAATTTTGTTCCTGAGGCTTCTTAGCTTCTCAGGAGGAAAAATCCTAAGGAAAGGATTTTTCATAAAAGATGTATGCGACAGCGGATGGATCACAGGTTGGACCTGATGACCTTGGAGGACTTTTCCAGCCTCAGTGATTCTGGGATTCTGTCACCCTCTGGCCAAATATCTCCTTTCCCTGCAGCCCTGTCAAAGCAACTGGTTGCCTTTACTCCTTTTCTTCGTAACACTTCCTTTATTATTAAAAGAAATTTAAAATAATAGGCAGCAAGGTGAATGTTTACTTAATTATTGGTCAGGAGTTGGCTCCTGTGGAAATGTTGGCTAAAGGCACTGCTGTACAACTCAGTCCCTTCCAGGAGAGTGCCAGAAAACCCAGGGGCAGGTGGCAGGTCTCGAACAATGGTTAATTAGACTTTTTAGGCAAATATTTGCTCATGTGTCCAGACAATAATGTCTTGTGGAAATGTGTTTGCACAATGTCCTTGACAAAGGCTCTTCTATTAACCTGCACACAATCAGCTGCAGCCCTGGAACAGCGTTTTAACACATGAACCTCTCAGTCCAAGCAACAACAAAATGTCATGGGTCCAGCCCTGGACAAAATAATCAGCCCAAATTGCCTTCATATAGGGGGGGAAAAAAAGTCTTTTAAAGACTATTTACTTTTAGCCTATAAAAGCATCCAGTATGTGCTGGGATCTGTGACTCAGTTCCCACAATTTCATGTGCTTCCAGTACAGCCTTGGCCAGGTTGCTCATGAATGGAGTTTCCAGAGGCTCTGCAGGGTACCTACGTTGTGTTGTGCTGTCACAAAGGGATTTTTGGGTGGTCTGTGGGGTTTTACAGAATAATCCTTTACGGTTAGTGCTCACAGGATTAAACAAACAATATTCTAGCCCAGATTTGGAGTGTGGACTGCTCAGGAGGGTCTCTGGACTAGAGCTAGACAAAGCCAAGCTGACTTTTCTATATTTCTCTGGGTTTGGGGGCACACAAAACCAACAGCCAGAAGCATTTGGGAATTGTCAGCTCAGCCCTTTGGGCTACAAACAATCACTCCCCAGCTGCTGCTCTTTGTGGGTTCCCTAATTTGTAGCAGTGCTTTGTGAATGTTTTGGCTGAAAGCATTCCAGCCTCTGCTTTGCACACCACATGTTCACCTCACCCCACTGGTGATTCAGCACCCACGAGGTGTGTGAGTCACCTCAGGGATGTGGGATTGTTTCTTATTCCCTGACTGACGTGTGGGCACTTTTACAGGGCAGGACACACCGTTTGTGATAGACAGAAAACAAATAAACCAACAAAACAGCAACAAACACAGCAGTGGCTGCACTTTGGCAGGAACACACGTTTGGGCTAAAACTGATGAAAGTGACAGAATTCCTGTAGGTTTTTTTCAGGATATTAATGAAGATATTCAGGATATTATGAACCTGTTCCCTTAGTTCATTACAGGAATAACTGGATGAAATATGAGGTTTGTGTTGTTGGAGGAGGTCAGGCAAGGTAAGAAACAGCCCTGCTGACCTCCAAGCTGAATGCAGGAGTCACAGCAAACTCAGCTTGCCTTGTTTGCTCCTAAAAAATATTCCTGACCTGATTGTTTAGGCTTTGTCCCTCTTGATGAATGATAAAAATATCTCAAATTCCTACTGCAGCGTTCCTGATGGTAAAACCACACTCACAACCATTTTATTGTGATCATTATCTTATCCCTCTTTCCCTCCCCAAGGTTATTATTTTCCTGCATTTTTTCTATGCTTATTTTTCCATAGGCTTTTAAAGCTCAAGCTTTTAAAAATTCCTTCATGTGCTCAAAGTTACTTTGTGCTTCTGCGAAGGTAAGCTCAGGTTTACATTGTGGGCACCACAGGAGGAGACACTTGATGAACAAAATTATGATGGATTCAGTTCCTATAATGCAACACTTTTTGTTTATTTTCATCGTTTTCTTCTTTTCTTTTCTTTCTTTTTCATCTTTTCTTTCTCTTCTTGTGAGTTATAAAGCAAAGGAGGCACATTTGGGTCTCCTGTGGTGCCCCAGTTTTGGCCACTAATGCATATAATTGATGAAGATTTAAGCAGATAAGCATCAAACACCAGGACTGGTTTAAGTTGCACTCAGGATATTTCTTGGGGTTGTGGGAGAGTGGCCAAAACTGCTGAAGTGGCCCAAAAACTGGAGTCAGGAGTGGTAGAGGCTGGTAGGATTCCATGTGCCTTAATCCGTGGTGGCACAGAGGAAATCCTGCCAGGATTCTTGTTCTGCCTCCCAGGCTGCTGCAGGCACGTGATGGAAAGCAAATCATCCCCTCAGAAGAGGGAAAATTCTTGCTTTGAACAACCACAATTCATGGCTTATCACAGAATCCCAAATCCCTGGGGCTGGAAAAGCCCTGCCAGCCCATGGAGTGCCAGCTGTGCCCACCTTGTCCCCAGCCCAGAGCACTCAGTGCCACCTCCAGGGGACACCTGCAGGGATGGGCACTGCAAAGCTCCCTGGGCAGCCCCTGCCAAGGCCTGAGCTCCCTTTCCATGGGCAAATTCCTGCTGCTGTCCAACCTGGATCTTCCCTGATGCTCCTTGTCCTGTCCCCGTTCCCTGGGAGCAGACCCCGACTCCACCTGGCTGCATTCTCCTGTCAGAGCTGTAGAGAGTGAAAATATCTTTCCTGAGCACCCTTTTCTCCAGGCTGAGCCCCTTTCCCAGCTCCCCCAGCCATTCCCTACATGATTTACTCTCTAGACCCTTCCCCATCTCTCTTGCCTTTCTCTGGACCCACCCCAGCCCCTCAATGTCTCTCTAGAATTGAAATCCCCCAGCCCTCAAGGTGAGACAATCACTTCCCTGCTCCTGCTGGCCACGCTATTTCCTATACAAATTTCCAAAGAAGCAGTTGAAACAGATCCTAAAAAATTCCCTAAAACTCTCTGAAGCTAAAAGAGATCCCCTGTTAATTTCCTCTCTCCAGCAGCCGCGTTTCTCACCACCATGACAAAACACAGGGCACACACAAAGGGGAAAACCATCCAACCCCCTGGGCCAAAAGCTGCTTTCAGTTACACCCAAAAACCACATGAAAGGCTCCTGTTAGCGAGGTGCCAAGCCAGCACTGAGTCCCATTTGCTGCCACTGACATCATGGAGCGTGGCAGGAGCCCACAGCTCCTCATGGCACCTCAGCCCTGGCCAGATGTGGCTCCAGTGGCCAGGAATGGCCGCAGATGTGGAATTCAGGATTCCACAGATGTGGAATTCTGCTCCCCTGGCTGGTGGCAGAATGTGAGAGACAGCTGCTCACTTCGAAAATTTAAAAAGGTTTACTAAACCTTAAAAATACAACAAAGGACTGCATAAGGAGAAATTCACAGCACTGGGAACTGCCCCTTGTGGATGCCACATGGCTGGTTCATCTTCAAGATGGATGCTCAGTCTTTTATACCCCTGGGGCTGCCCTGGCCCCTCCCAAAGTCTGTCACTCAGCTCTTCTGTGCCATTTATCAGTGCAAACTGCTTTCTTGTCACTGGATTGGAGCTCAGGTGTTGCCATGCTCACCCCCTGAGCACCCCCAAGCTTTTCCATTCCCAGCTGCCCCATGCAAGGGACACCTGTGCAGCTTCTTTGTACCTGTCCTGGAGAGCCCAGGCTGTGTGATGGCAACAATACAGGGGGAAAGGGAACTGTGGGGAGAACAGAGGGCATCTAAACCACAATAACACAACTGTACATCACTAAAGCTTTTCTTAATATTCACACAACAGTTATCCCTTAACTGCAAGAGCAAATCATCTCATTATCCATCTACAACACAAAACACCAGCAAAAAAGGCCAAAAGAGGCATCAGCATGAGAGCTTTGGGGCTGTGGTGTCACCACCCTGCCCTAAAGCCCAGAGCAGCCCCAGCATCAGGCACCACTTGGCAGGGCAGGGGATGGCAATTTTATATCCCTGTATTCCTCTAGCCCTTGTAATTTCTTGTTGGGAGCAAAGTCTGTATTTAATAGAGTGAATTGTTGAAAAAAAATAAAATAACCAGCAGATGATGGCAATGATTAATAACAGATACAATAATTACAACAGCAAGGGGGAAGTTGACAGGTTTCCAGAAGACTGGACGCAAGTGGTGACAGGACAAGGGGGAAAGAAGCGGGTTTGGATTGGATATCAGGAAAAAATTGTACTCTGTGAGGGTGGGCAGGGGCTGGGATGGAATTCCACCCCTGGATCCCTGGCAGTGCCCAAGGCCAGGTTGGACGCTGGGACAGTGGGAGGTGTCCTGGGACAATGGAATTCCATGATCTGTGAGAGCCCTCCCAACCCCAAGCATTCCATGACTCCATGACAATAACACAACTATACATCACTAAAGCTTTTATTAATATTCACACAATAGTTATCTTTTAATTGCCAGAGCCAATCCTCTCATTATCCATCTATAGCACAGAATGAGCTGGATTGGAGGCTGCAGGAAATCATCCCCCACAGCAGAGCCAGACTCAACCAGGGCCTGTTTTGGCACTGGAGGTTGGCTGCTGTCCTCTGGGGATGATTAATTTTGGTAATTAGCGTGGCTTTTCCTGCACTTTCTGGGCAGTGATGCTGTTAATGGGAGTGGATGGGGCTGAGCACCTCTCTGAGCCCTGACCTGGGACCACACAGCTCCTTCAGAGCCCCTGGAGAGCAGCCTGACAACCCTGCTCCAGCCTGCTGTGAAAAATGCATGTATTTTATGATTGGCTTTTGGCAAATATTATCATGAATATCCTATGTGTTGTGTTGGGAAGTAATGCTGTATTAATTCTCTTAAGTAGTGTGTTAAATATAGTTTTAGGTTATAAAAATTGTTAAAATAGAAACTGTGCTATGTAGGATACTTTTTTTAAAGAAAGGACTGGCAGCGAGATAGCAGCCACAGGACAACTCAATCTTTCAGACAAAAAGAATTTATTTCTCTCTTATCAGGAGAAATGAACTGCTTCCCACCTCGAAAGTGCTGTCAGGATCCAGAGGAAGAAGTTGATGATGACCAGACAGAATCCTGTGTTTGAATGGAATTTATGCATCATGTATGAGATGTATGAATATGCAACAGGCTATTGTTTTTAAGGGTTAATCCTCTGTTAACCTGGGTCCTTTTTCGGGCTCATGCTGCCCAGAAAAAGGTACCTGGACTGTCTGTAACTCTTTGTATTTGTTGTCTCATATTGTCCTAATTCAAATTGTCCTAATTATTATTACTCTAATTGTATTACTATTTTGACAACCATTTTATTGCTATTAAACTTTTAAATTTTTAAAAACAAGCGATAGGCGTTTTCCGCGCTGCCAAGCCCCGGGACCAGCCTGGGATGCGCTTCCAGCAGGATGTGCAGGAGGAGGGATCGCGCTGAGCCATCGCTCCATCTAGTGCCAGCGCCTCTCACAGCACCCAGGGCTCCAGAACATCCCAGGATGATGCTCCTTCCACCCCCGGGGCTGCTTTGGACAGCATTTAATTGTTCTTCTTGGCTGGAGGGGTTTTGGGTTTGGTTTTGCTTTGTCCGGGGTCTCCTCAGTTTATAAAAGGCAGCAAAGCGCTGCCCTAAGGAAGGGTTATGGGTGAATCCGACTTTTCTGGAGGGATTTGGATGAATCCTGCCCTCCAGAAGAGGTGAATCCTGCTCTAAGGAAGGTTAATGGATGAATCCAGCCCTAAGAAAGGGTTAATGGGTGAATCCAGCCTTCCTGGAGGGATTTCGATGAATCCTGTCCTCCAGAAGGGGTGAATCCTGCCCTAAAGAAGGTTAATGGGTGAATCCTGCCCTCCAAAATGTCCTGGATTAATCCTGCCCTCTGGAGGGGCTGAATCCTACCCTCTGGAAGGGTTATGGGTGAATCCAGACTTTCTGGAGGGATTTGGGTGAATCCTGCCCTCCGGAAGGGCTGAATCCTGCCCTAAGGAAGGGTTATGGGTGAATCCAGACTTTCTGGCGGGATTTGGGTGAATCCTGCCCTCTGGAAGGGGTGAATCCTGCCCTAAGGAAGGGTTATGGGTGAATCCAGCCCTCCAGAATGTCTGTGGGTGAATCCCGCCCTCCAAAATGTCCATAGGTGAATCCAGCCCTCCTGAATATTCATGGATGAATCGTTCCCTCCAGAGTGTCCTGGGTGAATCCACCTCTTAAGAATGGGCATGGGTGACTCCAGAACATCCATGGCTGAATCCAGCCTTCCATAATACCCTGGGTAAATCCAGCCCTCAGAATATCGTGGGTGAATCCAGCCCTCCAGAATATCCTGAGTGAATCCAGGTCTCCAGAGTATCATGGGTGATTCCAGCCCTCCAGAATATCCTGGGTGAATCCAGCCCTCCAGAATATCCTGGGTTAATCCAATCCCTCCAGAATATCCTGGGTGAATCCAGCCCTCCAGAATGTCCATGTGACAATCCAGCCCTCCAAAATATCCTGGGTGAATCCAGCCCTCCAGGATATCCTGGGTGAATCCAGCCCTCCAGAACGGCTACAAGTGAATCCATCCTGGAGCAGTCCTCTCCTCCAAGTGTGTGCTACCACCTTACTGCTTAATTAGCACTTGTGCTGCAATGGTGAGTGGCAATTTGTAAATCCCTGAACAGCCCCAAAGACACCAGCAGTAAAAATGGGCTGCAAAGCACAAAAAAAAAAAAAAAAAAACCAAAAACAAAACAAAAACAAAACAAAAAAAAAAAAAAAAAAAAAAAAAAAAAAAACAAACAAACCAAAAAAAGGCATCAGTGGGATGTGTAAAATAGGGACATGGACAGTGCTGGACAGACACCTCCAGGTTCAGGTGCTTGGAAGAAGCCCTGCCCTGCAGAACATCACCTTCCCCAGCTCTGCCATGAGGGTTCTCACACCAGGGCTCAGTAGAGTCCTCAACTGCCTTTCACACTTGTGTTTTTAATCACTCTTTAGTGATTTTTAATCTCTTTTAGTGTTTTTAATCACTCTTTAGTGCTGGTAGCACATAGAGGAGAAAAAAGAACGTTTCTGGCTGCATGCTAAACTTTGGTCCCACAGAACATTGGAAGCATGTGGGAATGAAGCATCTGTCTTTCAGGACACACCAACGTTTGCAAAAAAAAAAGAGCAAAAAGTGTCACTGCTGCAGTTGTTATCACTAATGAGCACAGTTTTAGAGAAGTTTTAGGATTCAGTGGTCCTTAGATGCTGCTGAGCTGCCCAGGCAGGTGAATTGCTTGGGCAAGGTTCTCCCTTCATTATTAAATTAAATTCATCATTAAATGCGCTGAGACAGCACTTCCAGCCATGGAATTCTGCTGTCTATGGAAATCCTTCATCTGCACACTTTAATTCTTTTCATTCATAGAGCTGTGATCCTGTCATTTTCTTTAATGAAAAGGAAACTTCCACCTCTTCAGGTGATAGCTCCATCAGGGATGTTAATGAATACAAAAAGTCCATTATCTTGGAATGAGGGTTGTTTTTCAGGAAAAGAAATTATTGCTTCACTGACAGTTAAAAAGCTCTCTTCAATGGGTTGTAGAAATTGCAAAGAAAAATAATCTCCCCAAAAGTTACTTTCATTAGCTGTATCCTTTTAATCATGGAAATATTTCCATAATTATCTTTACGTAGAAACATTCACATCAAAAAAACCCTTAAAACGTGGTCTAAATTACCAGGAAGATTCTCTATTCATAATTTTATGGGCTATGTTGCTCATATGAATAAAATAATTAACTTCTGAGTAAAAACCCTTAATGTTGTCAATTTTGCTACGGCAGATAATGTCAGCGTGCAGGAAGATTAATCCCAATATTACATCTTTGTTTTTCTCATTGCCTCAGAAATAAAACTCAGGATGTAAAGGGTGGGAGTGGGGGGAGGAATATTTGCATCCTAGGAAAAGACATCCCCTCCTGCTGCACAATAAGAAGGTGATAATTTGATTTTCCCTCTGCTGTTTGTCCCCATAAACTTGAGGCCAATTAGGGAAGGATTCTCCAGAGGGTAATGGGAGTGAGGGATGGGCACTGCCTGGATGGTCCTGGAGGGATTTCTCACAAATATGAAATATCCAGGGCGCTGAGAGCTCAGTTTTGGTGAATCCTAGTGCCATCTTTTGGGAGAAATGGGAATATGCCTTGGGCAGCAAATGTGACATGACACATCCGAGGAGAGGGACCTCTGGCTCTGTGGGGTGAGCACACTGCCACCCTCACCTCAGGGAGCTGCTGAGGGGACAGGAAAAGGGCAGGATCCCCAGAAGGAGCTGAAATTGTGCCTGCAGTGACCACAGCAGCTGCACAAAACCAGCCAGGGCACTGAGTGTGGCATTTCCAGCCCTTGCTGCCCTCCTGTCCCACTCTGAGGCACCTCTGCCCCTCCTTCAGTGCCCTGGGGGAGCAGGGTCAGCACCACAGCCAGGCTGGGAACAGGGCACAGCCCAGAGCTTCCAACAGAGACTGCAGGGAGATCCTGAAATGGGAGCATCCTGAGATGATGGGAGCATCCTGGAATGGGATCGTCCTGAAATGATGGGAGCATCCTGAGATGGGACCATCCTGAGATGATGGGAGCATCCTGAAATGGGACCATCCTGAGATGATGGGAGGAGCATCCTGAAATGTCCTGCACAGCCTGAAAGGTCCTGAAATGTCCTGCACAGCCAACTCTCACCAGCCATGACTCTACAAGGGGAAAGAGGTGAGGGGAGAGGGGCTGAATGTGGCTGTACCAGTTGTGGGTTTTTCTGGGTCTGGATTGAAGGCACTTGAGATGGTGTTTCATGTTCACACTCAGGTGTTTATTATTTCTGATCAGTAAAACAGTCTCACTGCTGTGAGTTCTGCAGCTTTTCATCAGAAGGCACAAAATGGCCAAACAATCTCTTGTTACAAGGACTTTTAAAACTAAACTATCCAGTGAAGAACTGACACCTGGATTATTTTCCCTTTTAACCCAATAACTGATCCCAAAGAGCTGCAATGGGGACTTTTCTGCCCAATTACAAAATGCCACCCAAACCCATGGAGAAGACGGAAGAAGAAGCATGAAGAAGAAACCCAGGACAACACCCTGTGCCCTCCATCTTGCTGCCATCCACAACATACTAAAAACCCCAAAATCTCAATTTCTCACCTAAGTGATACACCTACACTGCTCTCTATAAACTATTTCACACTTTTGTGGATTCTAGTTTATTTTGAAGTTTAGGAAACTTTCTCCATGGATGAGGGTCAGAGTCAGTGCTGCCCTGGGGGTCAGGGCACCCCAGAGCAGACAGGGAAATATTCCCAGTGCCCTGGGCTTTCACAGCTGAATAAGGCCTGTGCTGCAAAATATGGCCCCAAAACAGCTCTTAAAAACCACTTGGTAAAACCCTGCAGAGTGTGGGAATGAGGAGATGATGGGGGGACTTCACCAGGGAGCACTGAGGCATGGAAGCTCCACACATGTGTGATGTGTGGGGGTTTTCCAGACCCTTCCCCAGCTCCATTCCCTTCTCTGGACATGCTTCAATCTCCTTTTGGAAGTGAGGAGTCCAAAACTGCTCAGGGGAAGTTGTGGTGTGGCCTCAGCAGTGCCCAGCACAGAGGGACCATCCCTGCCCTCTCCTGATGGCCACACAATTCCTGGATGCCACTGGGCTCCGTGACCACCCAGGCACACACTGGCTCCATCCAGCCAGCTGTCCCCCCATCTTTACAACACCACTCCTGTGCTTTTTAAAACTGATTTTTTTCTTGTTGTTGTTCGTGCTAAAGAGAAAAGCTCCTGGTGCCTTGCACAGCCACAGCTCCATGAGGAACAGGGATTGATGAATCAGGAGCTGACTGATCCCACCAACACCAGAGGAGAGGGTCTCAAGCTGTACCAGGGGAAGTTTAGGGTGGACATGAGGAGCCTGTCTGAGCTCAAGGTGCATTTGGACAATATTCTCAGGCACATGGTGGGATTCCTGGGTGTTCTGTGCAGGGCCAGGAGCTGGAATGGATGATCCTGGTGGGTCCCTTCCAACTCAGCCAATTCTATGACTTTTTACAGTGGCATTTTCCCCCTGCCCCACGGCTGCCTTTGCCAGAGGGAGGCTCACCCCAGGGCTGTGCACTCAGCTTCAAGGCCTTCCAAAGGAATCTGATTTCTTAAATGACAAAGCACCAGGGAGGGATTCCTGGAATGTCCCAGGAACATAAATCCCATCAGCCTATCAGATTTGAGAGCCTGACTTGCTTTTGGTCTTTTGGAAACTTTATCATCAGTCAGCTCACATTCACTTCAGCACATTCTGCCGGGTATTCTGACTAAATACAGCTGCTTTGCTTCTTCCAATTTCTCTCCTTCTGCCTTGTGCCACAACAGGGGAGGGAAATGCAAGGTACAATCAATGACTTTGTGTAGCATAGCTCTGTTCCTGTGCCCCACAGGTGATTTCCCACGTGCAGAGCTGCCCCAGCCCAGGGAGGAGCTGGTGCTGCTGCAGAGAGCCCAGAGGAGGCTCCAGGATGGGCAGAGGGATGGAGCAGCTCTGCTGGCAGGAAAGGCTGGCACAGCTGGCATTGTTCACCTGCACAGGAGAAGCTTTGGGCTGAGCTCAGGGTGGCCTTGCAGGGCCTGGAGGAGCCCCAGGAAAGCTGGAGAGAGACAATTGCCAGGGCATGCAGGGACAGCACACAGGGAATGGTTTCCAACTGAAAAATTACAGGTTTAGATCAGATATTAGGAACAATTTCCTCCCTGTGAGGGTGGGCAGGGGCTGGGATGGAATTCCCAGAGAAGCTGTGGCTGCCCCTGGATCCCTGACAGTGCCCAAGGCCAGGCTGGACACTGGGGCTGGAGCAGCCTGGGACAGTGGAAGGTGTCTCTGCCATGGCAGGGGGGTGGAACAAGATGATCTTTAATGTCCCTTCTAATCCAAACCATTCCATGGTTCTATTCTGAGTAAAGTCCACCAGACATTTTTGAGAAATAGATGACTGAGTCACAAACCAAACACCTCAGCTTTTGTCCAAAGTAGAGAAACAGAAATCCAGCAGTGACAGGGAGCACCAGCTCAAGAGCTGTTCCGGTAGTGACAGTGGAACATCAAAAATATTAAAGCAGTTCCTGGTTTCCCACCTCAAAGCCTGATGTGCTGAAACCTTTCTCTGTGATCTGCACTGAGCAGGAAAAGGAGAGAATATTGGATTTGTCAGAGAGCAAGACACACACACACACACAGAGTATGAATGAAACTTTTTTTTTGGTGTACAATTAAAGTAACAAAAATGAACAAAGCCGTTTGCAGAGTGCTAAGCCAGCACTTTGTACAGCTCATGACAAAACAAGAGAGATGTATGGCCTGATGCTTTTATACAGTCTGCAGTGACTGATTATACACTCTCCATTTAGCATTGCAATACATTTAATTGTTGAGGTAAGTGGTTAAAGAAATGAAAAATGCCAGTGAGCTCGTTTTGCACAGCACTCGTCAGCGACTGGAGCTGGATGTTTCATTCCCAGTGCAAATCACCAGCATTGGCAGGGCTATTTTACAGCTGTTCCCTCTGCAGCCTGCATTGTAATGAAGTCGTGACATGAAATGTTTGTGGAAATTGTAATGAAATGTTAGCTGAAAATATATTAAAGTGGTGAGTGTAGAAAGAGAAATGAAGTACAACATTTACCCACTCCAGCGTCTCCTCTCTGGGCTGCTGCTTCAGCCCAGATGTGCTGACCTGCTTCCTCCTACTGAACTGCACACCACAGCTGCTCTGCAGCCCATCCTTTGGGCTCAGCTTTTTGAGCTAAACCTGTCCTTTTTTATTTTTAAGCCTCCTTTTTCTTCCCCTGTGTCTCGGTTTGGAAAGCCAGGTGTCTGCTAAGGAAGGCAGGAGCCTCCCCTGAAATGGAAAATGTAAACCCTCCCCACCCCTCTGAATTGTTATACATTTTAAATTAAGGGGCTCTCAGGCAAAAAATATGGGAGCAGGAAATAACAGTTCTTTAATAGGGAAGAAAATAAAGGATAAAATAAACCATGCAGTACACTAGAACAACACTGCCAGAGTCAGAACCCAACCTGACACCCTGTGGGTCAGGCTGTTGGCAGCAGCCCCATTGGAATTGTGGCTCAGCCCTCCTGCAGTGTCAGGGGTGGCTCTGCTGGAGCAGGGATCCTGGAGAAAGGTGCATCTTCCTCTGAAGATCCAGTGGGAGAAGAGGCAGCTGCTGTTCCTCTGGGGAACCCTGTGGAGAAGCTGTGCTGGTGTTCCAGAATCTCCAGATTATATCTGGGTAGGAATGCTTGTCTCCTCCCTCTGGGCTCACATCTCACAATGGGATGTTATAGTTCTTATCAGCCATGCAGTGACATTCAATAGCTGTTATCAGCAGATGTCCCCTCCTGAGGGAGGAGTGGCTATGGAAGAGATAAGGAAAACTGCCCCCTTGACAAAAGGCAACTGCCACACAGATGGTAATAACAGAATTCATCTTGCCTTGCAATCTGGAACACCCTGAACCTCTCAATTCCCTCAGGCTCACAGTCATCGTTCTTCTGCTTTCATCTCTCTTTCTGCAAACCTTTTGACATCCAGTTGCTGTTTCCTTCTCCACATCCCTCAGATGCATCCCACTTTCCATGGTTAGACAGGGAAATGAGCTGTTTGGGTTTCCCTGGCCATTGAAGCCTCCCTGGCACCCCCTGTCCTGTGGAATTCCCCTTTTTCCACGAGTGAGGGAATTTGAGAGAAGCCAACCCCTTGGGTTGCTGCCCTCATGTTCTCCGCCCGTGTTTTGATGCTCTGGTGTCACCATCATATTTTCTGGAAAAATCCCTTTGCCAGGATTTCTCTCCTGGGAAACTGAGAAGCCTCAAAGAAAAAGGAAAACAAGAATTATCTCATTTGCTTCTCCTGTGTTTTGCTGCTTTGGAATGTGGTTGGATATTGTTTATCCAACAGGTGATTGTTTCATTGGTTTCATGTGAATTGTTTTTACTCATTGGCCAATTATGGCCCAGCTGTGTCGAGGCTCTGGAGAGAGTCATGAGTTTTTCATTAGTATCTTTTTAGCCTTCTGTCTGTATCCTTTCTCTATTCTTTAGTATAGTTTAGTACAGCATTCTTTAATATAATATAGATCATAAAATAATAAATTAGCCTTCTGAGAACATGGAGTCAGATTCATAATTTTCCTCCCTTCAACAGGGGTTCCTGAAAATACCACGCTCTGGTTGTTTCCCTGCTTGTTGACAGCTCTGAGTTGACCTCATCTCACCACCATCAAATCAGGTCCAACAGCACCAAGTAACCCCTGCAAGGATGCCTTAAATTTCACTTCCATCCCCTTCCATAAATTGTTAAAAAGGGTGCCAGCATTTTGCTACTCATCTGACAGCACTTCAGAACTCTTTTTCTTCTTCTTTACATCTCCATTTTTGCCTCTTTCTCTTATTTTTCCTTCTTCTTCCCACGCCCTGCTGATAAAAGCCCTTTCATTTCTCTGCATCCTTGGCTGTGTGTCCCCTCCCCTGTCACCTCCTGGAACAGCCAAGGTAATTTCCACACCTGTTTTGAGACTCAAACCCTCCTCCAAAGGCTGTGTGCCACTTGCTGTAGTCCTAATTTTCTGTCTTTTCCTAGGAAACCTGTGGTGGGAGGTTTACAGCTTGCTCGCAGCCATGCAGAGGCACTTGGAATTTTTCCATATTTGTAACCAGCAGCCATTCAGACACTCCAGCCCCTTGGGGAGCCAGGCTATGAGCTGTGCCTCTGTGCCAGGATATGAGCCCATCACAATGTCCAAGGACCTTGCACATATTTCCTGGATTTATCCTCAGCATATGCTGGAAGAAATAAAAAAAAAAATTCCATCCCTCCCCCCTAAACTCTTTGAAGAAAGAGTGGAAAATGTTCAGCCTAGTCTTGGTAGAAAATACAGAATTTTCCAGCATTTATTAGCCTTGTGTATTTAAAGATAGGAGCACTTCAAAGCAACATCTGTTAGTCATGATCTGTATTTACCCTCTCCAGCACAATGGGATCCGACTCATGGCTGGGTCATCATTCCCATCCCAGAAAACTGAAATGTGTGGATGTACCAGACCAATTTCTGGGAACCAGACAGCATGAGGGCATTTTTCAACTATAAAACAATGGATATTTTGATTTTCCCCAGTTTTTCACCTTGTACTTTGAGTACACTAATGCACACATGCTGCTTCCCAACCCACAGGGGAAAAGGGACATTATTTCTAAAATTGACCATTTCAGTGTCAGTGTGGTTACAGAAATACTGGAGAACTTCAGAAACCTTCCATCTCTTTTCCATGGGGTGAAGAAAAGTGGTTTTTGAATTCCTCTCTCATCCCTGGCAGTCCTGGGCTCTTGTGTCAGGTGGCCAAGGGATCTACAAGGCTGTTTTGTGACACAAACTGGGAATTTTGCAAAAATGTAAGAATGAATTGAGTAAAAGGTGTGCCTAAAACTTAAAACTTGCCTTTCACATCCTATTAGAACTGCTTGCAAGCCTAAAAGTATCATGGCAAGTATTTAATCCAAGTTCTTGTGCCTGTTTCAGAAGCCTGTATCCAATTTGGTTTCTGGATATGGATTTTGGGACATGGTTTTGGGGTGATGGTTTCTTCCAACCTTGATGATCCTGCAATCCTGTGACTCTCTGCAGAGCAGATTTCAAGTTTTCTGTGGAGAAAAATGACACCTTCAGCATGAAGAAAACTGGAAATGAAGAGGCACTTTTTTTGGGGCGGGATGAGCCGGTGGAACCAGTGCAGCAATTTCACTCCAAGAGTTTGGGAAAAGCTTCCCAGTGGTCTGCTGATGGAGACACCTAAGGAAAGGAGGCTTTTCAACTCCTGAGAAGGGGACTCCAAAGAAAGAACATGGAAATCCATCTTTCAGCTGCTCACCTTTCATCCAGGTGGGACTAAAGGTGCATCAGCTGCTTGATGGGAAGAACAGACCCCAGTGGGATGGAGGTGCAGTCAAAAAACTCCTGGATGGGAATGGTTTAGACAGGGGGAAACAGGGGGAAAAAAGGACAAAAACCCCCAAAAAAGCAACAAAAGAAGAAGAAGCAGGGCACATTAACAACTGTCAGAGAAGAAGAGGGATAGGTTTGTGAAGTGGAATATGTCAAAGCTTGGCAAACACCCAGTCAAAGGGAGCGTGATAACAAACCACAAATATTTGGAGAGCTGTAAACACTGAGGCAGGCAAAGAACTCTGGAGGGTGAGGAATTGCAAAATACAGAAATGGCAGGAAAAAAAACCCAAAAAAACCACCCACCTCCTTTTGACAATGAGATGTGCTGGGCTCTGTGTAATGGGAATGGGTGGAAATACCCTGGAATTGAGACCATTTCAAAGGAGAAGGTTAAGGAAACATCAGTAAATGTACAACAGAAAATAGTTTTGTTATAATGAGTTTTGTTATAATAATATCATAATAATAATAGTTTTGTTATAATGTTGTAATGGATGGATTTGGTTTCCCAAGCAGAATTCCTCACTGCTTCTAGGACTGGGCACAGATAATTATTCTGCCCCTTAGGTTTTTATAAAATATATATGGACCAATATTCTGGCATGCAACCCCAACATTTTCTGAGCCTGGTTTTGAGAAGTCCTCAATCCAGTGATTTAAAAGGACATCTCATCAATTCCTGGCCCAAGAACCCTGGGTGTTTTGCTAATTTTCTTGAAAATATGTGCCCTTTTAAAAAGATGCTGGGGAGGGAGCTGACAAGAAAGATGGAGAGGGACATTTTGCAAGAGCTTGGAGTGCCAGGACAAGAAGAATGGCTTCAAACTGACAGAAAGCAGGGTTAAATGGGATATTAGGAAGAAATTCTTCCCTGTGAGGTTGGGGAGGCCCTGGCACAGGGTGCCCATGGATCCCTGGCAGTGTCCAAGGCCAGGATGGACATTGGGGCTAGGAGGGACCTGGGACAGTTGAAGGTGTCCCTGTTGGAACCTTGATCTCCCTTCCAACCAAACTATTCTGTGATGCTATAAAATTAAATTTTGAAATAATTTTCCACATTCCAGTTGGCCCAAATATCCTCATTAACCATCTCAAATTATTCTCATTAACCTTTTTTCAAGCAGAGCTCATGCTGGGTCGTGCTCTGATGTCCCTGTGGCTGCCAGTGCCTCCAAGGAGAGGTCACAGCACCCGGGGGACAGCAGCAGAGCCAGGCAGGATCTCCAAGTGCTCCCACCACTGCCCAGGAGGGAATGAAGGATTTGTGTTGCATCAGGAGGAAAAATTCAGGAATTCACCAAAACCTTTAGATGGATGAGGAGCCCCTCTGACAGCAATTTAGATCATCAGAGGCTATTTTCCTAATGTGACCAAAACTTGAGAAGATGGCACAGAAAATGATCATGGGATGACTAATCATATGGCATAGGCAAAATGGTTTCTTCTACCTTTAATGCACATGTAACAAGAAACTGGTTTTAAAATTATATTTTAGCTGGGGCAAGAAATAGTCTGAAGCAGAAAAATTTGCAGAAGAAAAGCCTGAATCCCTGGTGATCTGTGGGCAGTTTAAAAGGCTTGTGGAATTTGGGGTACGAAGTGCAGACTCTTTGGAATTGGGGTAAGGTTTGAAGCTTGGCTGACAACTGACTTTGAAAGAAACTTAAATAAATTTAAAGAAATCTAAATAAAGGGCTGAAGTTATTAATATTACCAGTTTCTGCAGATGTGAGCACATCAGGGTTGTGCTGTCCAGGTACTAAATGGCAAAGAGAAGATCCAGCCAAGGTTTTGGGGTCTGTGTGAGCCTCACTGAATGTCTCTCATGGTGTGGACATGGAGCTCCTCTGCTGTGGGCTCACCCCTTGCCATGGCCACAGGGAGACCCTACAAATAATCCCAAAGCAGATGTAGCGGGTCTCTCCATCCTTCACTGCCCTCTTGCCAAATCTGTGTTTTCCAAGGCTCCTGGAAGGCGGGGAGCAGGTCCTGAAGGAAGGTGTGCTTCTACAATGGGTGACCACTGAACTTCCCAGCTCAAGGATTTTGCTCTTCACACGAGGAGGCTCCATCTGCTCTGGCTCCATCCCCGTCCCAGGATCTGGATCCCAATGCCAGGATGCTGCTCCCATTGCCCAGGACAGCAGCCAGGCACCAAATCTGGAAATCCTGCAGGCAGCCCCGTGAGCACTGGGGATGCTTTGGAGCATCCAGGCATGTCCTTGCCCATCCCAACAAAGAGCTAATTTAAATCTGGATTTTTAGTGTTTAATTAAAAGCTGGTTTTAAAATACACTTACCATTTCGGGTTGGAAGTACACATGAAGCAGAAAGTGAGGATCTTTGGATTTATTTCCATTGAAAGGCAAATTATTAACTTTGTAGTCACACGTAGGTGTGTCTGCCTTAACTCCATACCTTTCTAAAACAGTGACTGACCTTTTCCAATAGTTCATATTTTTCTTTCTTTTTTTTTTTTTTAGAAATACAGACTTAAGAGTGCTTATTTCCCTGCTCAGGTCTCACACATTGGTAACAGAATCCTGTGCTTATAAACTGCCACCAAGACACTCCTAACACGAATCCTGGTGAGTTGGCTCCCATTGCTCCCCAAAAAAATGGATATGCAGAACATCTATAAAACCTGAAACCACACCCATTTTGTCTGGGAAAAAGGACACAAAAGAACAGCAAAAAGGAGGGATACAGAGGGCTGAGCTGTCTGGGATTCCTGCAGCAAATACTGTGGAGAGACACTCATAAATGTCAGGGATGATTTTCCAGACCAGTTCCTCAGATGGTGTTGGGAAAGAATGGATTTATGCCAGTAGGCACCAGATGCAGTTTTGGGGCCCAGGGTACAGAGTGGGAAGCCTCTAAAGCCAGAAGAGAAAAATAAAAACCCCTGCCCTTTGTAACAGCCAGGATGGGCTGCAGTGACAAATGAACAAAGCTGCCATACACTCCATTCTAAAGTGGGGAATAATGGAAATTACTCATTATTCACTTTATTTACTAATAATGATACAGAATGTATTAAGGGCAAGGGGGCAAAGCAATTCAACACACGATTCAGGAGGGAGATACATCTCAGGCTGAGGTTTTGCAGCATAACTTCATGACAACAAAAGACAATTTCTGGGCATGAATACTCTTCCTTAGAGGCCTCCCTTAGGCTTCATTTCCAGCCTTGGGCGCGGAGCTGTCGGTGAATTAATTGGGGATGCTTGCAATCTCTGGGCCAGAGCAGCTCAGCACAGGGATGGCAAGGCACTGTTGAAGAAGGGCTGGAAGTGTTTCAGCAGAACTGTCTGGAAAAGAAGATGCACAGCACCTGTGCACTTTAAACTCGGGCTGTTTGCTCCTACATTTTCACAGCCCAGAAACCCCGGCCTGTTTTAACCTGGTGAGTAGCAGATCTGGCATGGGTGTCACACACAAAAAATGCAAACCACAGTGTCAATCTGAAATTGCCATGCTAGGCCAAGCTTATTTTATTACATACATTCTGCAATCTAAGGACTAATATGTTCATAATGTAAACATTAAGCATACAGAGTTAAAATTCAAGGCCACAATAGTTTTGGTTTTTTTGGATTGTCCCTTTTTTTTTGTTTGTTTTTTGTGTGTGTGTGTCTTTGGTTGGCCGAGATCAACTCGTAGTGTATAAATGCATAAGTTATATAATAATTATATAAAAAGGAAAAAAAAAATAACATTGAACTTGTATACTTCATTCTGACAAACGCACAGCGTTCGCGACTCGGTAAGAAAAACTGGCGCCCGCCTAACAAAAATACTCAGGTGATTTCTGGTTCTGGCACTCAGGGGTTGTCTCTTGCTCTAACCCATAGAAAACAAACTCCCTTAGTAATGATGAGGTTCCAACTGGTAACTTTTAAATATCAGACACAATTCCAGTTTTGATTTTGGATTTTTTTCCTATAAAAAAAAAAAAGAGAGAGATGCATATTCTGATTTCTCGCCTCCTCCTTCTGCTTTTTCCCTTTTCCCACTTTTTATTACTACTGAATCAAGTCTGTTCCTCCTGAAATACTGGGAATGGTATAATACTGAGCAATATGTTTCACAAGTCCAAACAAGTGTTTCTTCATAGTCCCAACACTACAAAGTTTTCAGTCTTTTCAGTCTCTACTGGTCAAGAAGTTTCTTTCCTCCCCTTCTCACCACCTTCATCCTCCTCCTTCTCCTTCCTGCTTCCTCTGCCAGGTGCAGGCCTCTGATCTACAATCATACACTTGCCCTCCAGCACATTCTCATTTCCCACGTTTGGCTCAGGGTTCCTGTAAAACTGTCAAGGAATCTGAAAGTTTGGGTTTTCTTCACAGTTTGAGTAGCTGATTCGCTCTGATGACTTTAACCATAACACTGCTGTTCTATTCCAAATCAGCTTCCACACTAACCAGTCTCTTCTGCTGATATGTTTCTATTTTTTTAAATACAGATAGGCTTTTTTTTTTTCCTTTTTTTTTTCCCTTTTCCCTCTCTTTTGTAATGATCCATATACTGTATGTTAGGTCACTATAGACTTATCCTTATATTGCTGTAGTATAGTCCCAGTTTTGCACTAGCACGATATCAAACTTTACACACAAGCTTATCAACTTTTTAAGACCACCAGCTTCCGTAGGTTTTCCTTATCATTTCATGCTTCTACCTACAATAGTCTATTGTTGTTTGGTCCACAGAGTCGATGCCCATATACATTACATTTTAGTATCTTAATACTTCTTGGATATTTCCTTTAAATCCCTACTACAAAAAAAAAGTCTTTTTGACATCTATTTTTAACGTGGTTTTGGGCTTTTTTTTTTTCCCAGCCAAACCTTCACTTGTCTCTTTAGGCACTTTTAATTCGAGTACTCCAACAGAGTTCATTGCGACTCCTCAGGGACCGAACCCCGGTGAGAAGCTCCTTCGCTTTGCCTTGCTGTTTATCTCCCCCAACCCCACTCTAGTAGTAGGTGCCAAGATGAGAAGGCATATGAGCAGCTGGCAGCCTGGTGTTGGGGTAGATCCCTCCAGTCGGCGAATTCCAGTAGGGATTGGGGGCGGCAAAAAAGCTGGAGGACGTCACGGGCAGGGCGGGGGGGTGGGGAGCCACAAAGTTCATCTTCTGCGGGTGCGCGTGGTACGAGCTCATGTAGGGCAGCTCCGAGGGGTACTTGTACATGGACGACTCCGGCGGGTGAGGCTGCAGGGCCTGCGCGATGCCGTGGAAGTCGAACTTGTAGGCGTAGCGCTTGCCGTGCACCTTGGTCATGATGTTCTTGTCGTAGTAGTAGCGCAGGGCGCGGCTGAGCTTGTCGTAGTTCATGTTGGGCTTGCTCTTGCGCTCGCCCCAGCGCCGCGCCACCTCGTCGGGGTCCGTCATCTTGAACTCGCCGTTGGTGCCCTCCCAGGTGATGCAGTTGGAGTTGGAGCTGTCCGAGAGCAGCTCCAGCAGGAACTGCCACAGCTGGATCTGCCCGCTGCCTGCGGGGAGGAACACAGCGGGAACGTCAATAACGCTGCACGGGCTCGCCCCCAGCTGGGGAAACAAACAAAGCTTTGCAGCTTTTGTCAAAGTTGTAAAGCTGATATTTACAGCTTTATTACAGAGCGGGAGGCATGTGGGAACTGTTCTTCTAAAATGACATGTGTACCTCCGGGAACTCTAGATCTCTTTTTATCTTTTTCTTAAATATATATATTTTTATATATATATATAAAAATATATTTCTTAAATATATATATTTATATATATATATAAATATATTTATATATAAATATAAATAATATATACTATTATATCTATTTATTTATATAATATTATATTATAAAATATATTATACTATACATAATATTATACATAACATTATATATTATATTATATTATATTATATTATATTATATTATATTATATTATATTATATTATATCTATTTATTATATATTTTATTATATATAATATATATAATAAGTAATGTATATAATAATATATGTAATATATATTATATATATATTATATATAATCGATTTTTATTTCCCTCTTTATTTCCAGAGGGAAATATATCTTATATTGTCTTTTTCTTAAAAATATATATATATATGCCTGCAATTTCACAATAGGTTCACACACCTTTATTCCACTGATTTCTCATGACACTTGCTACTAATTCTTTTTTATCAGAATGAATGCTTGGGTCAAGTTTCTACTTTGCTTCATCCCCAAGGACCCCATTAGGAAATGTTGGGATGTTGGCTCCTAACTCTTTCTGTTAGCCAGTCCCCTATAGGAATGTGACAAAACTACGGAGTGACAAAACTATCCTTTGTCCCCTCAAAAAGGAAAGAAGCCCATAAGTTTCTCTCCTTGATTAGGTGAAAAAGACACCTCACAGGACCTCCAACTTAAACTGGAGGACTTCACCTCAAACTTAAGGATAGCCAGTTGGACAGAAGCCAAAGAGTCCTGAGCAATTTACTACAAAAAGAAGAGAACAAAGAAACTAATGGCTTTTTTGAGGTGTTTTACCAGGAGCAAAAACCTCTTGCACCTGGCTCGATTTTTCCCTGTTTGTTATTTTGCCTTTTATTAAACCTTTTTGTTTCCAACACTGCAACAGAAGCCATCCTGCTGATTTTATGCCTCCAAAGGTAGCTAAGCTATCTTGGGTGAGTAATAGACCTCCTAGAGCTTATGAGACCTGGCTTGAGGAGGCAACTATTACTGTCCCCCTTCTCCCAGGACTGCCTCATGAAACCCTAAAGAGCAGGGATAATTGTAATGTGTCGTGTTTTCCCTCATGTGAGTGGCAGAATGCCATTCCATGGAGCCTTAATTGTTACCTAATGTCATTCAGCGCAGACAATTGATGGGGAAATAATACAGGGCTCATTTAGGAAACTAATCTCCAAAGTTCAGCACAAACAGCTTTCACTTGCGTAACACTCGGCTTGTTCTCACAGCATTATGTTGCAACTCAATGTTCCCTGCTATGGAATGAGCCCACACAAAATGGAGAAGTTTAGAGCAAGCTGGGCCCGTGCCAAACCATATCATCCCTTTGCAGCATTTGGGGAAATGCACAACGGAAACTTATTAGCTTGCTGTTACACTGCATACAAGCAGAGGGCAAAACAACTGCAAGAACAGTGAAAAGGTCCATAAAATACATCCGTGTCATCATTCTGCTTCCAATGAGTTAAAATGATTATTTTACGTTAAGACATAAAACGTTGCTGTTGTATTTTTCTCACTCTCTGCCAATTCCACTGCAAAAAGAAAACAGTCTGCTGTGAACTTTGTGAAAGTGAGGTAGGGCAACAAAATTTGTCCATTTTAGACAAGTGAAAGTAGATTTCACAGGGCCTTGCCACTGACAGTCGTGTTAGAAGCTTAGCATTTCTTAACAAAGCAACACTGAAATGATGCAAAATGCAGCTGAAGCAGCTTGCGATGCAATCTGTTTCACAAGCACGGTGTCAGCAGAATTTGCCAACCAGCCTGGATGTGCTAACTCTGAACTACGTCTCTGACCAGGAATAGGTTGGGTTTCTTTCTTTTTTTCTTATCCAAACCAGCTATGTGGGTATAATAAACAAGCTTTTCTTTAGAAAGCTTATAGTAGCAATTACAATATCGAGCTAGAGCAGCATCTGAAACCCATTAACAGTTTATACTTCAGTGCAACTGAAACCCATACTCATTTAAATTGTATTTATCCAAACTGGCCTTAATGAATTTCTTCTGTTCCATTAACATGCATTAAATAAACAAACAAACAAAAGAATCCATGGTATGAGCAAGGCATGCAAGTTTTAATACACAAAACATAACAAGAGGATTAGGCTTTGAAAGTCAATAAACAGTTCAGCACTGGACAAAACACAAATTTTTGAATAAGCAATCCAACATATGTTCTAACATAAACACTTGCCTTCCAAATGTAATATATAGTCCTATGAAAATAAATGGTTGCTGTCAATTTCCTTTTAATGAGAGAGTAATTCCACCGATTTATAAACACAGAAAACACGTTAAAGCACAGGAATGATGGCGCGGAGGAATTCCATACCCAAATGTTAAGAAAGAATCCCAATCCAGATCGTGTTAATGTCATTCACAGTAATGAAATCAACCAAATGGACACTTGATAAAATTTGGCAAGCCATGATTTATGACCAAATTAAAGAGATGTGGGCCCCCACTTCCAGTCAAGACTAGTGTTGCCTGGAAACCTCCACCACCTCAGGCCATTTGGAAAATCCTATTCTTAACACTTACTTAATTACTTTCCTCTGCCACACAAAACTGTTTAGAGAGTCAGCTAATCTAGAACTGTGCTCGATGTCGGGAGAAATGAAAGGAAACTGATCAGCCTTTTGGCAATTTCAGGCCTTGAAAAGACACGAGATTGCTGCAAAAAGAGCCATTGTCATGGGGGCTGAGGAGATCTGTGTGAAATGAGGAATGTTGTGCCCTGGGACTGTCCAGGCAAGGGACACAAGTGGAGCACACAGTTCCACTGTGGTGGGCTGTGCTGTTGATCATGGTGCTGCACAGCCACAGCATGTCCTGCAGACTTGGAGCAGTAAAATCTGCACATTTCCCAAGCAGAGCTACTAAATCACCCAGAGATCCCTTGTCTTTAGCAAAAACATGATAATCCAAGGTTTCACTCGATGATCCTTGAAGTGTTTTCCAACCTGAGTGATTCTGTGAGTCTGTGATTGTGTTCTACGCTACACATCCCTTTCCACAATGCACCCCACTTCCTCCTTGAGGTGGGAGAACATTTTTGAAGTGTTTGATCCAGTTCTTATTTGCAAATAGATTATACTTGTCTTCTTCCTATATATTTCATCCCAAAATTTTGTGTTTATCAAGGTCAGTATGATACTGTGTTGTGGATTAACAGAATCTGGGACACAGCTGATGAGGAGCGGTTAAGAGATTTGTACCCTTCTGGAGGGGTAACTGGAGACCAGATGGGGTCTCTCACACTCCTTAACCAAATCCTGATGTTCAGGAAACTGAAGTGAACTCCAGCTTCAAAGGTTGGACTCTTTGGAGGCCCTTTCCAACCTTAATGATTCTAAATTCCTCAGTCCCACCCTTGTGTAATTCAGAAATTCTGCAACACACTGGGTATCATCAGCTCCCCCTGAGGAGTGGGAAAATCACGGACCTCCCCTTCCAGGTCTGGTCTTACAGCTGAAGTGGGGACACTCAGCAGTGAAAGAAAGGAAAGCCTCCTAAATCACAAAAATCCCTTCTCACCTGGATTTGCGAGTCGGCTGCTGGTCGGTCCAAGAATCTGATATGGATCTACAAAATTGTGAAAGAAAGATTTAAAATCATGCAACAGCATTGTCATACATTTTAGGTACCATGTGTGAACCTTGTGAGGGGCAGTGTGCACTGCCTGGTGGGACACCTGAGCAATTTTCTCCCTCTGCATGGCCATATTTGCATGTTTTCCTTTCAAACTCGGTGTGCAAGGACAGACATTTGCTTTTTGCACTGTAATAATGTCCAGATGCATACATTCAGAATGTAAACTTTGTTATGAAGCATTCTGGGCTGGGAAGAAGGTGGGGATGGGGAACAGGTTGGACTCAAATCTCTGTAAGTCTTTTCCAACCTCAGAGATTCTGTGATTCTCTTTTGTCACCAGACTCCAGTGAGGGATCCCATGGATTAACCCTGCAGCTGGTGTTTTCAGAAGAGCCTCTGTCAGCCTTACAGGGCCTGTAGCATCTCAGTATTTCCCTCTGGAAATGAAAACTTACTTTGTCCTGAAGTCCAACAGGGAAAAAAGGAGGGCTGTGACAGCAGGACCAAAGCCAAAGTGAGGAGCTGCAAGCACTGAGTGACCCTGTGGCTTTTACAGCCAAAAAGACAATCAGGTTACATTCCTTACACATTTAAATAATCTGTGCAGCTCACTCATAGCCATTAAAAGGTCCTCAGGACTTACATAAATCATTGGTATATTTCTAGGAGGATTCTCGTGGTTGGAAGGCCAGATTAGATAAAACACTGTTTGAGCAAAATTCAGTGTAATGCTTCCCAGGCAGTCTGTGCATGAGTTAATGAGACCTAGTCATGCACAGTCTTGTTTAGCTCTAACAAAAACCAGAATAATGATCTAAAATCCATGTGATAAAACCTGGCTCAGAGTCTTCTGAGCTAAGAATATCCTCTAAATCTCTTTTATTTCCTCCTTCTAACCTTTTGCTGTTAACAAAAGCCATGACTGACTCAGGACCTATGGAGTGCTCCCCAGCTACCTGTCCAAAATCCAGCTGAATTTGCAATAAGGGATTAGGTCCCACCCCATGGATTTGTGGCTCTAAAAACACAAAAGGAACCCATTTTGCTAAACCACTACTCTACAAACCCATAAACTTCTGCTTTCTCCTCAGTTTTCCAACAAGATTAAGAATCCCTCTAATATTCCTGTTGTGTTGGGTCATGTACATTTTCCAGCTGCTGCCATCTCAACCACTCGGGTCTTTTGACATCTCCACCTTCCACCTTTGTACCCAAATTGTAGATGGAATGTTTTAAGAGCATTTTCATTCTGGAAGGTTGTCACTGCCTTTAAACATTGCACATTTCATCCCAAATCCAGCTGCAGAGCAAACCCCACCCACATCTGGGGTTTTGGTGGTCTCTAGCTGGAGTGGTCTGAACCAGACTGTGCAGTTTGGGTGCTCTTCTCATCACATTCAACAAATCCAGGCAGAATTCAAAGCAAATTACACCCACCTAACTGAGGACGCTGGTCTTCTGTTTTGGGAACTGTTGAGGATGATGGCTGAGAAGCTGAAAATGGAAAAAAAAATCCCATATAGTTATTTTTCCAGTTAGGAAGTTGCTCACCAAACCTATGAGAGGTCCCCAGGCCTGGAGCTCCTGCTGCCCTCTGCTCCAGGATGGACACAACAGGATTGAAAGCTCATAAAAAGCTTTTTGAGGCTCTATGGCGTCGCAGACATATTTTACAAAAAATTCTTTCCTTAAGATTTTTCCTCCTGAGAAGCTGGGAGGCCTCAGGAACAAAATGTAAACAATGATTATCTGCTGCTGTGGAATGCAACAGGTGCATCTGGGATTGGTCTCATGTGGTTGTTTCTAATTAATGGCCAATCACAGTCAGCTGGCTCAGACACACAGCCCGAGCCTTTGTGATCATTCTTTGCTATTCTATTCTTAGCCAGCCTTCTGATAAGAACCTTTTCTTC